>NC_048233.1:108674-119051 GCF_002007445.2 Ailuropoda melanoleuca | reverse complement strand
GACACATCTCCAAAGGCAAGAGAAACAAAAGATAAAATGAACTTGTGGGACTTTCTCAAGATAAAAACTTCCGCATAACCAAGGAAGCAGTTAAAAAAACTAAGAGGCAGCCCATGGAATGGGAGAATATATTTGCAAATGATACTACAGATAAAAGAGCGGTATCCAAGATCTACAAAGAACTTCTCAAACTGAATAAGCAAGAAAGAAATAAACAAATCATAAAATGGGCAGAAGATATGAACAGACACTTTTCCAATGAAGACATACAAATGGCTAACAGACACATGAAAAAATGTTCAAAATCATTAGCCATCAGGGAAATTCAAATCAAAACCACACTGAGATACCACCTTACGCCAGTTAGAATGGCAAAGATAGACAAGGCAAGAAACAACAATTGTTGGAGAGGATGTGGAGACAGGGGATCCCTTGTAGATTTTTGGTGGGAATGCAAGTTGGTACAGCCGCTCTGGAAAACAGTGTGGAGGTCCCTTGAAAAGTTAAAAATTGAGCTACCCTATGATCCAGCCATTGCACTACTGGGTGTTTACCCCAAAGATACAGACGTAGTAAAGAGAAGGGCCATATGCACCCCAATGTTCATAGCTGCATTNAAAGGGCCATATGCACCCCAATTTTCATAGCAGTATTGTCCACAGTAGCTAAATTGTGGAAGGAGCCAAGATGCCCTTCAACAGATGACTGGGTTAAGAAGGTGTGGTCCATATATACAATGGAATATTACTCAGCTATCAAAAATAATGATTTCTCAACATTTGCTGCAACATGGACGGCACTGGAGGAGATAATGCTAAGTGAAATAAGTCAAGCAGAGAAAGACAATTATCATATGATTTCTCTCATCTATGGAACATAAGAACTAGGATGATCGGTAGGGGAAGAAAGGNAATAGGGGAAAAGAAAGGGGGGATAATCAGAAGGGGGAATGAAGCATGAGAGACTATGGACTCTTGAGAAACAAACTGAGGGCCTCAGAGGGGAGGGGGGTGGGGGGAATGGATAGACTGGTGATGGGTAGTAAGGAGGGCACATATTGCATGGTGCACTGGGTGTTATACGCAACTAATGAATCATTGAAACTTGCATCAGAAACCAGGGATGTACTGTATGGCTACTAACATAACATAATAAAAAAAACATTAAAAAAAAAACCTAGGGATGTTGTATGGTGACTAACATAATACAATAAAAAAAATAAAAATAAAAATGGGCTATAGACTGGTGCCCCTGGGTGGCTCAGTCACTCAAGCGACTGATGCTTGGTTTTGGCTAAGATCATAATCTCAGGGTCATGAGATCGCCTAAGCCCCACTTAGGGCTCCGCATTCAATAGGAGTCTGCTTGGGATTCTTTCCCTCTTCCTCTCCCTCCCCCTCTGCTCCTTCCCCTGCTTCTTGCACACACACTCTCTCTCTAAATTAAATAAATTTTAAAAATCTTTAAAAAAATGGACTATTGGCGTATACGTAATGTCTTATGTTCTCTGGCAATCTTAACCCACATATTCTGGTACTTGGTGCGTACCCTAACTAGATCACATCTCGTATTGATTTCTTTACAGAGAAGGTATAGGTATCATAAAATATAAATAAGCCAACGTGAATAAATAAATAAGAAAAATCTTTTTCTCCAGAACCTGAGCATGTTTAATCAATACAGCTGTCAAATCTCCACGTGTCAGTGCATTTAGGAATTCTGGAAGCAAATGACAGATCAAGGACCACACAGGGAGCCAGAAGCACACCTAGAACAGACATGCTCTGCAGTCACTTGCTCTCTCTGCGGGTTTACATTCCCTTACTCCTTGGGAACCATGTGGTGCCTGGAGCAATTCTTTTGACCCTCTTAGAACCCATTCCTTCTCCAAAGGGATTAGTTCCTTCTTTCCAAAGGCAAACAGAAGCCCTTTTTGCCTTTCTCCATTTACAGAGCTTGGCAATCAGCAAGTGGAGCTCACTGTTATTATTAGAGCAGGCTCCTTGCACCCCTAATATCTCACCCTGACTCCTCTTACTCATCTCCTTTATCAACCCTTCAATTTTTATCTGTCTTATTATATTGCCTTTAATGTATTCCCCTTCCTGTCCTCCTTCATATTTCACAGGCTTCATTGCTTCACTTTTATGGGGATTTTCAAAACCACTCTTGTTTCCTGCTAACAGGCCTTAGCCTGGGAAGTCAGACAGCCCCGTAGAAAAATTCATCTTGAGGGCTCAGGCAAAGAAGGCAAGGAAGACAGCGTCTAGAGTGAGAAAGATGGTGAGGTGTGTTTTTCACAAATGACGTCTGGGTCACAGTCCTTATTCCCAGTATGCAGAACCCAAGAAAGCCTCAGGGGGCCTCAGGAATGGCAGCATCTCCCTTTATCTCTCCTATTTCAGAAATCTACTTTGCAGAGGGCAGGGCAAATGAAATCCACAGTCTTTTGTAAGCCCATCTTTCTTTAGGCTGTGATAACTTCTCTAATTGAGTGTATCACAACCATTTGGAGGAGACAGGGAAGATAACCAGGTTTGTTTGACTTTCATATGATCTGACATCCTGAGACAAGATCATACCACAGAGGTACATGAAAGAGTAGTAACCTCAGAGGTTCTGAAGTGGGGCTCAGTCGGTTAAGCGTCTGCCTTTGGCTCAGGTCATGATCCTGGAGTCCTGGGATTGAGCCCCACATTAGGCTCTCCACTCAGGAGGGAGTCTGCTTCTCCCTCTCCATCTCTCTCTCTCACATAAATAAAATCTTAAAAGAAAAAAAAAAGAAGAAGTTCAGAAGTGGCCTGGGCTGGGCTTAAGCCTGCTAGGAAGTGATTCCAGGAGGCCTTTGTACCATCCCAGAGTCTGAATGTGTGGGCTGTGTGGTGCACCATATGTAACCAGGGGCATTTTGCTTTATAGAGCATTATTGGAAAAACTTTCCACACATTCAATTTTATCCTGGGTGGGCTGAAGTTAGCTGAGTGGGGATTTAAGGGATTCTGATGGGGGGAATGGACCAGAAGAACCCTTGCCCTTAGAGAGTCTTAGAGCAGCATGATGGCAGAGAGCCATAGCTCCAGGGAAGGGCAAGGAGAAGACAGGATTTGAGTTGCCTTTTAGGGAAGCAGCCTTACCAGCCATTCCAGTTTAAAAAATGACTTCGCCAGCACAGACCAAGTCTTGGATCCTTCTGCCTGGAACACTATGAGGAGTACATCTTTGGGGTTCAGCCATGAGCCTTTCCAATTACTTCTTAGCCTGCCACTTAAGGGAGGCAGGGGAGTCTTTTATGACCCTTTTGCTGGGGTAGGTCCCAAGGGCCTCTGAGGAGGTCTGGCCTCAGAGTTGCATAAGGCTGATAGTTATTGATAATAAAACAACAGACTGTTCTAATGTACAAGAAACAAGAATGTGGGCCCCATTTTCAAGGGAAAAAGATGTGGCTGGATTTCAGTCTGACCTTTTTGGTTATCTTTCTGCTGGAACCTTTCCTAATTAGCACTTCGCCATGTGCCCTGCAAATGATGATGTTAGGAAGAGGAAAGCCAATTAAGACGGAAGAAACCTTCTCTTGCTTCAGAAGACACTATCTGCCCTACCCTCAAAAAAACCCACCCAGAAGCCTATTGAATTCTTCTGCTATTGTTTCTGCTGATGACACAGAATGGGTCCTCATTAGACAAAGCAAGCGAATCAGCTCTGCCTTATTAGAGCAGTCTTGGGGCACTATTCGTGATAAAGATGGATATAAAGGTCCAGGGATTATAGGTAACAGTGGCCTCTGGTTTGCAGATGGTTGAGTTCCTACAACCTGTCTTTCAAAGCTGAGCTCAGACTCCACTTCCACTGGGAGGCCATCCTTTATAGTTCCAGCACGTGACAAATTCCATTCCCTCTGAATCTGGTAGCATGCTCTATTGGTTCTGAATTGAATTACATTTGTCCTCATATTACTTCATTTACTCTAAAATTTTTCTCTTTATCCAGACTGCACATACCTTGTCCCCCTCTTGACTCCCTAAATGTGCAGTGCAGTGCTAGACACACAGCACCTACTCAGCAGATACCCACTCAACTAAGAATAAATAACTGTAACAACAGCAAAACCAAGCTGGTACTGTGTGGGCAGTCTGAGATACCAGTGTTTCTCCCACCTGCCAGACTCTCCCTTCCTAGTGAGCTCATCTTCCCACTTTGAAGAAGACAGTTTCAGACTCCTGACTTTCATTGTATGTCTCCAGCACCCCTTCCCTGCACTTCATACTGAAGACCTTGCCCCATATTTCACAGAGAAAATTGGTGTGGTCAGAGGAGAACTGTCTCCTCCCACCACATGCCCCTTCGGTCCAGCTGCATTTGTACCCCATGAGCAGAATCTCCTCCTTGTTTCTGCAGCAGAAGTGTCCTTTTTAACGATCTGAGGTCAGTCTTCTACTTGGACTCTGGGAATCAGTCCTTGTCTCCACAAGGTCTTCACTGTGCTGCTTCCCTTTCTCTCCCAAATTCTCAATATTTTTCTTCTCTCTCTCCTCCTCATCACCATTTGCAATTAAAAAGAAAAAACCGCCTTATTATTAATATCAAACACCTATCGTGCTGCTTATTCTGTGCGAGTTTGTACATATTAACTCACTTAATCTTCACATCAACCCAGGAAGGTAGTAGGTACTGTAATATTATACAGATGAGGAAATCGAGGCATAACGTTCACCACGTCCTCTTGGTGTCCAAGAGAGAATGTAAAGTATTCATCTCAAGGTCAGTAGGTCTAGAACAGAATACTTGATTCCTTCCCACTTCAAACCCATTTATTTCCTGGTCTCCCCCATCTTATTACATGAAGACACCCTTTACCCTGTTGTTCAGGCCAAAAACACAGGAGTCATTCTTAACTCTTTGCTTTCTCTTACATCTCACAAGGAATCTTCTTACTTGTTTTACCTTCAAAATACATTTCTCAGTGGACCACAACTAAGTACACCATTGCCTCCACCCAGATCTAAACCACTACCCTCTCTCTTCCTTGGACCCAGGTCCCTACATAGTCTTCCTGTCTCCATTCCTGGCCTCCTCTGGCCTGGTCCATTCTCTACATAGCAACCTGAGTGATCTTTCTAAAATAGATATGCCTCATAGCACTCTTCCCTTTAAAATATCCCCCAGAACCCAAATCCCTGGCCTATAAGGGCCTACGTAAGTGGTCCTGCCTGCTTGTGCAGACACCTTCCTCTTCTTCCTTTGGCCCACTATGGTACTGCCCGACTGGCCTTCTCTATGTCCACTAAACATGCCAAGCTCTTTTCTGACTCAGTGGCTTTCCGTTTCATGCCCCCTCTTCTTGGAACACTTTGCCTTATTGCCTGAGCACCTCCTCACCTTTCAGGTTGCGGCCCCTGCTCAGACAGGCCTATCCTGACCTCCTGCACTAAAGAATCCCTCCAATCATTCTCTGTCTCCATTTTGTGGAGCACTTATCAGTATGCGAAATTATCTCGTATATTCATTATTTATGTTGTCTGTCTCTAACTGTTGCCCACTCTCCCACTCCCAGCTCCAAATGTAAGCTCTTTGAGGCAGAGACTTGTCTTGCTCGTTGCCATATTCCCAATGCCTAGAACTCTACTTGGCACATCGCAGGGACTGAATATTTGTGGAGGACTTCAGCTCTTCTCCTGCTCCTGCCTATACAGTGTGTGTCCTTCAGAGAAAAAGGAAGTCCCTGGGAAGTGGAGGCTAGGGGTTCGTTCAGCCTTTCCCCTCCTCTAGGCCTGTGTCCAACTCATAGTCATCTGCCTTTTCCTGTTTTTGACTCCATTTGCTCAGTGTGGGTAAGCTGCTAGCCAGTTTGTTGCTGGGAGTGGGGGGGGGGAGGGTGGAAAAGGTGGGGGCCAGAATGTCAATGAAAACACAGGCCACAGTCCAGATTGATGGTATCAAGTCTTAATGACTTCAGCTGCATTTAATTAAAAATGGAATGGCTTATTGGAACACAGACCGTGTGGGCCAGTAGTCTGATTTCTGCTTTCATTTCTGCTCTCTTCCAAGCTTCAATTAAGGGAGCAACAAAAGATTCCTATCATGAGCTATGTGTGGTGATCTCATCAGCTAAGACAAATATTTTTTTTTCTGGCTATATTTGTAGAATTCTTTCTTGTTTCCTTGGACAACCCTAGCTGGCATTACCTTGTTTATCTTCTTTTCATCTAGATTTGCATTTGCTGGGCAGCTTCTTATCTGTTGCTCTTTGCTGCCTTGAATTTCTAATTCCTCTGTTTTTCTTCTCTTAGCTTTCATCTACGGGGCTTGCTAATTTATTTATTTATTTATTTATTTATTTATTTATTTATTTAATGCTTTAATTTTAATTCCAGTTAGTTAACATACAGTGTTATATTAGTTTCAGGTGTACAATATAGTCAATGGGGTTCTTTAAAATCAGTTTGTACTTTCCAGTTACCAAGCAGTAACTAGAATTAATAAGAAAGTAGAAAACATTGGTTCCAGACCAGCGTAGTGTGATGTTTCGCTGCCTCACTGGAGGAGGGTGGAACTTGGTATGCCCTTTCCCTTCGGCCAGTCGTGTATTTCCTGATATCAGGCCCTTTCTTCATCCATCACCAGGTGGAAAGTACAGACTATGCCTGCAGACCTCTGGACTAATACCTGACTACTTTCTGGGGACATCTGACTCTGCATATAGTCCCACAGTAGGTCACAGGTGTCGCTCGGGGACCTACTTGCCCAGCAGCATTGTCTCTTGCTCAGGGGCCAGGTAACCTAAGTACTGTCAGGGCCAGGAGAGCGGGACCCCCGCAGGTGGAGGAAGACTATGTAGGCTGAATTTTGCTCCCACAGTCTAGGAATGGCTGTCAAGGATGTAGGAAGTCGGTATGGTCAAATCAACCCCAACAGCATTGTGCAAGGAGTTTGTCTTTGGTGCCTCAGCTTCTTAGTTATAAGTATTTTCCTTCTGGATAATGGCTTCTCAACTATGCATTCTCGATGGGTACAATACTGCCCTCAAGCAGGGAGATTTGTTCTTGGGGGACTGGAAAAACCACAAATCGTTTTTGATATAAAGAAAGCCACAATATACATACACAAACAGATGTACAGTAAATCTGTGGTACTCATATTTCATGGGGAGGGCAATGGTCATGCAGCTGCTCAAACGCATTCTTTAAGGTGTGACTGAAAGGTTATCATTCTAGTCCCCTGCTCTTGCCTTTCTGTCTCTGGAACAGAACTTTGCTTTCAGCATAGAATCTAAAACACTTTCCTTCTAAGTTATAAATGACTGATAAAAGCTTGAGATAGCATCTTTCACAGGGATATTTGCCCAGTAATGGCCCTGGGAGCACCTTCAGATAAAAAGGGATGAAACTCTAGCTGTGGAATTGTAGGTTGGAGAAGGCAGATAGGATGCTGCTTTCGGAAAAACCTGGATTCATTGACCATAGTTTTTAAATTAAAATTTTGGACACATTGTGTGCCAATAGACCTTTTAAAATTGATTTTAGATATAAGAAGCTTATACTTTTTTAGAAAGAAAGATTTTATTTATTTATTTTTAGAGAAAGAGAGAGTGAGAGAGTGCACAAACAGGGGGAGGGGCAGAGGGAGAAGCAGGCTCCCTGCTGAGGAGGGAGCCCAATGTGAGGCTTGATCCTAGGACCCTGGGATCATGACCTGAGCTGAAGGCAGACGCCCAACCAACTGGGCCACTCAGGCGGCCTTAAGTGTAATTTAGAAATAGAAATGTTGGGACTTCTAGGATAATTTGATGGTTTATGGCAAACCAGAATACACTTTTTGAAGTCAGAATAATTCCAAAAGTTCCAGGACTTGTGATTATGGAGACATGGACCTTCTCAGTGTCCCTGAAATCAGAGTTTCAGGTTTTGCTTAGTTTTACTTTGCAAAAGGCAAAGGATCCTTACTTAACTGACTGAGACAGAGGCAAGAGTGACTGTGGTGTGTGTGTAGGAAAGGGAAGGGCTTCTTGCAGTCTAGATGCTCTTTCTGGGGGTGCCTGGGGGGCTCAGTTGATTAAGTGTCTGCCTTCAGCTGGGGTCATGGTCTCAGGCCCTGGGATTGAGTTCTGCACCTGCGCTCCCTGCTCAGTGGGGAGTCGGCTTCTCCCTCTGCCCCTCCCCCTGCTCATGAGCGCAAATGTGCTCTCTCTCTCTCAAATAAAAAAATAAATCTTAAAAAAAATAAATGCTTTTTCTGTCCTTTCTCAAGGCAGTAGCCATCAGCCTCACAGTGCTTGCTTTGCTCTGTGCACACAGCTGGCTGGATTTTGTGCATCTGAGATGCACTAAGATAAGTATTGTTGGTAAGGCTCAAGGTCCATGAAGTCATCCTCCCACTATTCTTTTTTTTTTTTAATTTTTTCATCATGGTAAGTGTACGCTTTAATTCCCATCCCCTATTTTCCTCATCCCCCATCCTCCCACCCACCTCCCCTCTGGTAACCATCTGTTTGTTCTCTAGAGTTCAGAGTCTGTTTCTTGGTTTGTTTCTCTCTCTTTTCCCCTTTGCTCTTTTGTTTTGTTTCTCAAATTCTACATATGAGTGAGATAATATGGTATTTGTCTTTCTTTGATTTATTTTGCTCAGCATTACACTCTCTAGCTCTATCTATGTTGCTGCAAATGGCAAGATTTCATTATTTTTTATGACTGAATAATATTCCATTGTATATATACCACATTTTCTTTATCCATTTATCTATTGATGGACACCTGGGCTATTTCGATAGTTTGACTGTTGTAAATAATGCTGTAATAAACATAGGGGTGGATGTATCCTTTTGAATTAGTGTTTTTGTGTTTTGGGGTAAATACTCAGTAGTGCTATTCCTGATCATGGGGCAGTCATCCTCCCACTATTCTTTTTTTTCTTCATCCTCCCACAATTCTTGAATTTAACCAGAATCTTACTGGTGACCCATGTCCAGTTTTGTCTTTAAAAGTAAAAAACAGGGGCACTTGGGTGGCTCAGCCATTAGGCGTCTGCCTTCGGCTCAGATCGTGATCCCAGGGTCCTGGGATCAAGCCTGTATCAGGCTCCAGCCCCGTATGGGGCTCCCTCCTTGGCAGGAAACCTGCTTCTCCCTCTCATACTCCCCTTGCTTGTGTTCCCTTTCTCACTGTCTCTCTCTGTCAAATAAATAAATAAAATAAAATAAATAAAAATAAAAATATAAAAAAATAAAAGTAAAAAACAGACTGGGAACAATTGGATAGGGTCCATATAAGAACAAATAAAGTGACTGAATGCTTGGAAAACAGATCCTAGGCAAAATGCGATTAGCATTGTTTAACTTGGGGGGGCGCCTGGGTAGCGCAGTCGTTAAGCGTCTGCCTTTGGCTCAGGGCGTGATCCCGGCGTTTCTGGATCGAGTCCCGCATCAGGCTCCTCCGTTGGGAGCCTGCTTCTTCCTCTCCCACTCCCCCTGCTGTGTTCCCTCTCTCGCTGGCTGTCTCTCTGTCACATAAATAAATAAAATCTTAAAAAAAAAAAAGAATTGTTTAACTTGGACCAGAGAGGGCAGAAGGAAGAGGTTATTTATACGGGGACTAGTGATAAACTCTTCTCCTTTTCTTTTTGGATGCAGATGGGATATAAATAATACTCATGCTTTATTTATTTCTCTGCTGAAAATCAAAAGAAATTGGGCTTGATTTGCAACACAGAGATATAGGGTGAATGTAAGGGGAAAATCCCAGATATTGGTCCTTACGGTGCTTGGTTTTCTTTCTTTTTCTGGAAAATGTGGAAAAAGCAAGGCACATCAGGGATGGTTTTGCTTCAGAGGAGCTAGTTAATATTTACTAGGTACGTGTGAACTAAGACCTTGATAGGACCCTGTAGAAGCCAGAAAATAGTATACTGTTTTCTGAAAGGTCCTGGTTTCAGAATTAATTATTCTAACTGTTTTCATTCCTGAAGGTTAAATGCATCATAATATAGAGTGGAAGGAAGATGTGAACACTTATCCTGCTTTTTCTATTCACTAACTTTCTGACAACCCATAGTTTCCTCATTTATAATGTGGTGATGAGGGGGGTGGGGGAATGGGATAGACTGGTGGTGGGTAGTAAGGAGGGCACGTATTGCATGGTGCACTGGGTGTTATACGCAACTAATGAATCATCGAACTTTATATCAGAAACCAGGGATGTACTGTATGGTGACTAACATATTATAATAAAAAACATTAAGAAAAAAAAACAAAGAACCNTTATAATAAAAAACATTAAGAAAAAAAAACAAAGAACCAAAAAAAAATATGGTGATGATGATGGCTTTCCTTCTTACATTATGTTATTATTTATTTATTTATTTATTTATTTATTTATTTATTTATTT
>NC_048233.1:37285-108574 GCF_002007445.2 Ailuropoda melanoleuca | reverse complement strand
TTTTATTTCTCCATCAATTCTGAATGACAGCCTTGCTGGATAAAGGGTCCTTGGCTGCATGTTTTTCTCTGAGTTTTAAAAATGCCCCCCCAAACCTTTCTCTCATTCCAGGTCTGTGTAGACAGGTCTGACGTAATTCTGATACCTTTGCCTTGGTACGTGAGAGATTTCTTTGCCCTGGCCGCTTTCAATACTGTATCCTTGGATCTAATATTTGCGAATTGCACTATGATGTGATGTGGCGTAGGTTTGTCATGGTTGAGNAGGTTTGTCATGGTTGAGCTTGGGAGGGGTCCTCTCTGCCTCTTGGACATGAATGTTTGTTTCCCTTGCTAGATTAGGGAAGTTTTCAGCTACAATTTGTTCAAATATCTCTTCTAGACTTTTGTTTTTCTCCACCACCTCGGGGATGCCGATGATTATGACATTGGATCATTTCATTGAGTCAGTAATCTCCCGTAACCTACATTCGTGGGCGTGGATTTTTTAAGTCCAGCTTCTATTTTCTGTTTTTCTTCTACTAACCCATCCTCCAATTCGCTAATACGTTCCTCTGCCTCATTTACCCTGGCCGTCAAAGCCTCTAGTTTTGACTGCATTTGGCTCATAGAATTTTTAATTTCTGCCAGATTCACTCTCATTCCCGCCCTTAGAGATTTTATATTCTCATTAACATTTTTGTTAATACTTTTTTCAAGTCTACACATCATCTTGACCATTGTTACTCTGAATTCCATTTCTGATAATTTGGTTACATCCATATCCATTAGTTCTGTGGCAGAGGCCACAAACTCATTGTCTTTTTTTTTTGTTGGGGGGGACTTCTCCTTCTCGTCATTCTGATTAGGAGAGGTTGCGGGGTTGTCCAGAGCCCAAATTATTGACCAGGATCCTGGCTGTGCGCCCTTGTTTTATAGGGATCTTAGGGATGTGGGCTTCTTGATTTTTCAGCTGCCTTCTGGGGGAGGGGCCTGCCGCGCGGATACTCAGGCAACTCTGTTTGGGTAGGGTCTCCGTGTCTCCTGCGAGGGGGAATGGGGATGGGCACACTTTGAGCTGGTGTTTCCAGGATTTTGTTCTCTGGCGGCTTCCCCTGGCGGTTTGCTGTGCCTTTTCTTAGAGACAGAGCAGCAGTGGCCGAATCTCAGCCTCTGTGACAGAACAGAGGGTATCGCGGGCCATTCTCCACTGATGATCTGGTCACTTTAACTCTGTTTCTGTTGGTGCTGCTGAGCCCTGAAGCATCCCAGAATGTGCACCCCACACCCAGCATCCCAGCCCTCACTTCCAGGGCCGGCGCGTCTCTGTCCTTTGTGTTTCTAACACTGCCAGCCACCAGCTGCCAGCCGCCCCGCATGCTCCTGGAGCTCCCGGTCTCAGTCTGGTTCCAGTGAGTACACCGGAGCTCCGTTTCAGTCTGGTGGCACGCATTTCCCAGCTCACAGTCTCAGTCTGCTATCTCGCGGGTGCCGGTCCGCGGTCCGCCCACTCCCCCGTGCAGGTGGCTACCACTTCCCAGCGCCCGGACACGGCGGCTCCCTCCCCCTTCCATTTATCTTCCGATATCTGTGCGCGGATTCACGGCTCCCTGCTTCATACCTCAATACTCAGTGCTGGAGATGTTCGTTTGAGAGATCCAGATGTATCTTCCTGCATCTCAGGCTGATTCTGTGGATGTTCAGGCTGGTCTGGTACCTATCCAGTTCGACTCGGGACCAGCCTAAAAAGGGGTCCCCTACTCCTCCGCCATCTTCCCAAGTCCCTCCTTCTCTGATAGCTTTTTTAAAAATTGTGGTAAAATACACAAAACATAAAGTTTACCCTCTTGATTATTTTAAGAGTATTAAATGCATCATAGTAAATGTAATAAGTATTTTGATTGCAATTAAGTATATTCACACTGTTGTGTTACCATTACCACCATCCATCCCTAGAACTCATCTTACAAAACTGAAACTCTGTGCCCCTTAAACACTGACTCTCCATTCCCTGCCCCCTACCCAGTCCCTGGCAACCATCATTCTACTTTCTGTCTTTAGAATGTGACTATTTTAGGTGCCTCCATAGAAATAGAATCATTACAGTATTTGTCCTCTTGTGACTGGCTTATTTCATTTAGTATAATTTCTTCAAAGTTCATCTATCTTGTAGCATGTGTCAGGATTTCCTTCCTTTTAAGGCTAAATAATATTTTATTGTATGCACTCCTATCCATTTTAAGCTTTTGATTATGGCCCACAGTAAGTAATATATTTTAGGGGTGCCTGGGTGGCTCAGTCAGTCAAATGTCCAACTCTTGGTTTCAGCTCAGGTCATGATCTCAGGGTCATGAGATTGAGCCCCATTATCAGGCTCCATGCTCAGTGAGGGGTCTGTTCGAGATTCTCTCTCTCCCTCTGCCCCCCACCACCATGTGCTCTCTCTCTCAAAATAAATAAATACATCTTAAAAAAAGAAATGTATTTTACATAATGACTAGTACACATGTATGTATTGATATTGAAATAATACATTATTAGCATATGTTACATAATAATAGTAATATATTATTATATTATTGAAATAAATGTTTTACCCCAAACCACCATTTTTACATGTGATTTTTTATTTCCATTCTGTTTCTTAAAAAGAATTCTAATCATAATCCTTTTAATCAATTTCATGACACACTAATGGTTTGTGATCCCCAGTTTATAAATAATTGGTCTGTTTGACATTTGAAGTTCCCCAGGATGATAGCAAGACTTGGCATAAAGTGGAAGACTAGAAGTTTGGTGCCAAAGTCTTCAATGATTAAGAAGGGACTAAAACATAGCTTCATGCATTTATCTTCATGAATGGTCTGTAATTTCAGGACAATCTATTAAGTAAAGGTCCAAACTATCATTTCTGGTTTAAACAGGATAATTCATGGATTTGCTGATTTTTTCCAATGGTCTCTAGCTTGCATGGGTTTTTTCTTTGATTTATTCACTGCTAGTGACCATTCCACTCCATTTTTCTGTGATAGGGAAGAACAAAGTAAACTGCCCTTCCTCAAATTCCTAGAACCCCACATCTGCTCTGGGAAGGAGGAAGAGAGGTTGGGAACCTTGGCAACAGGTGACTCTGGCCTCCAGACCTTGTAGTGCTTCCAAAGGCTCCAGCTGTCTGACAGCTGCAAGAATACCCCAGAGGGAGAGGCAATGTCCACGGGGATGGTGGGCTGGAGTTTAATCCCCAGGATGGATCCTGGGGATAGGCCTTGCCAAGAGCAGAAAGTAGGTTCCAGGGAACAATGATGATCAAGCGTCAGGCCTCCTGCTGAGTGTCTGTGCCGTGAGAGGAGAGCAGGGGCAACTTGATGTCCCGATGATTTCGGAAGACCATAGGATTTCACTGTTGTCTCCCTGGGTCACCACACTCCTGGCTATTTCTGTTAAACATTAACACAAATGTCAGGAGAGCTTTACCCTTATTAATTAGCTAATCTCTATGGTATTCCCACAGGATGAGGTCAGAAAGATTGCCATCTTGATAGCAATGAAAAAATAAGCAGGGATGAGAAGGGAAATCATGGAAAAATTCATATATTCATCCAATATTTGCTGAGGAGCCACTGCAGCCATGTGCTGTATTAACTGCTGAAGATACAATGTAAGACACAGTCTCTCCTTTTTGATGTCAACCTAAGATGTGGGGGTAGGGATGATCAGACCAAGCCTTTTAAGTTAAAGGAATGGAGTTTGCAAAGGTCCAGTGATGAGAAAGAAAATTCAGAAAAATGAAATTGAGATTGATCGTATCAGGAGTGGACAGCTAAGGCAGGGAATGAGCTTGCCAAGATTTTGATGAAGGTGATCTGGACAATGGGAATCACAGAGAAACCTCACAGATGCCTCAATACTTAGGCTGCATTTTATCTTTGTCACTTAGCAAGGTCAGTGGAATGGGAATTTACTTATCCTAATCCCTCTATCCTTTTTTTTTAAGATTTTATTTATTTGTCAGAGAGAGAGTATAAGCACAAGCAGGGGGAAGGGCAGGCAGAGGGACAAGTAGGCTCCCTGCTGAGCAAGAAGCCTGATGCGGGACTCGATCCCAAGATCCTGGGATCATGACCTGAGCCAAAGGCAGATGCTTAACCAACTTAGCCACCCAGGCATCCTGTAATCCCTCTTGATAAATTTCCTTGATAAAGGAACTGGGGATCAGAGAGTAAGTAACTTGTTCTGTGTTACCCCAAAAGAGAACCCAGATGTTCTGAGCCAGGCTAGGGCTCTCTCCAGACTCCAGAACAGTTTTTCAGATCAAGACCCTATTTTCCAAACTGCTTTCCCTACACAGCACTCTGAGTTCTGGCTCTGTTAGGATGAACTAACCCAGCTAGAAAAAAGGACACGTTGAGCTTCACTTATAGTGGTCCTCAGAGGCAGCATTATATGCCACATACATAAGTCTGATGGGCACTGAGAACTCAGTCGTCTCTTTCCTTCATTGCACATCACACAGTTTGGAAATGGTACCAGAAGCCAGTGTTCTCCTGATTGAGGAAGAAAGGGAAGGTTGATATCCAAAACACAAGATGTTCTCTTTTTGGTAATCCAGAAAGACACTAGTGTCTCTTAGCCCAGTGAATACTGAGGGAAGCCTTAGGGTAGAGGGTGGCAAAATGTGGGGGTGATGACTGGGTGGAGATGGGGGGAAGGGCGAGGGAGGGCTTAAGAGCATAGGTGGAGAATTTTCCAGGAAATGGGTGTGTTAGTTAATAAGACAGGTGGTTGGCCTGGAAAACAGATCATGGCTTTACTTTATTTTGCCTCACCGGTGGACACCTGGTTACTCATTAGGCCAAAGGATCCTGGCCATTTATTAATTCAACAAAAGATCACCATGACTTCATTGGGTTAGAAGTTGGAAACACAGAAATAAAATACACAGCTCTTTACCCTGAGGGAGTTAATAGTTTAGTGGGGGTATTCATTTAAGTAAACAGACAGTTAGCATACTACAGCACAGCTAAGTATAGGGGGCTACAGGAATAGAGAGGCACTTCAGGTACCTGAGAGAGGTGAAAAGGGATTCGGGAAAACCTCCTCAGAGGAGATGATAATTGAGCCGAACTCTGGAGGGTTAGTGCAGTCCAGGAAGTAGGAAAGGGCTCCCAAGAAGAGGGACTAATTTGCTCAAAGTCCCCAGCTTGGAGAGAACAGGGTTGGTCAGAAAAATGGCAGAGGGCTTTAGGCCTGGAGCTGTGGGTGTGAGAAATAAGGCTGGGAAAGTAGGTAGGGACTTATCCTGAAGGTGATAGGCAAGCACTTCCAGTAGAGGGGATGAGTCCATGCTCCTCAAAAGAGTCCTACTGGCTGGGCCACCAATGGGCAGTCTGTGACTACAGCTCTCAGTCAAAGCCGCGTTCTCTCTGGGCCTGGGTACAGGAGTAAGCTGCACAGTTGTGCCAGTGGAAGAGAAAGTGAGAAAAAGGCAGGTGGGCAGAGGTTCTCAGCCATCATGATGGAACACAGCTATGATATTCTTCGATAGATCAGAGGATCAAAGATTCTGTCCACATAACTTTGAGACTACTATTCTAAAGTCAAGAATTTCTTCACTGGTTCTTGAAAATGGGCATTTGCAGAGTGGGGCAGGGCATGGCAGCAGTGTTTGCAGCTGCGGTTGTGTTTAGTGCAGGAACTAAAGGACAGTACTATTCCAAATGCAACAACTATACAGGAAAGGAGGAAAGATGAGAGGCTGGAGAGGTAATGCTGTTGGAATTTGGGTACATGGTTCATTTTGTGTTTACTGGGTCTGCCATGTCTGAGGGAGCGTGGAAACTCAGTGTGACAGCCCAAGAAAATGTTTATTGCTACTACCATAATTTTAAAAAAATATTTTATTTATTTATTCGAGAGAGAGAGCTTGTGCGCATGCATGCGCATAAACAGGGGGAGGGGCAGAGGGAAAGGTAGAAGCAAGGTCTCTGCTGAGCAGGCAGTCTGAAGTCAGACTCGATCCCAGGACTCTGGGATCATGACCTGAGCTGAAGGCAGTTGCTTAACCGACTGAGCCACCCAGGCCCCTGCTACTACTTATTACTGGGAATGTAAAATGGATCAGACTGGGCAGAGAACATACCAATCCCAGACATACCACCCCCTGCCCTTTGCTGGGGAAGCATGTACACACGCAACGTTCTGCCTGCTTCCTGTTCATGCCAATTCCCTTCTCTGTGCGGCTGCCGAGGGTTGAGGGAAGAAGAAGGCACAGAGGGGATTGTCATTTGCTTTGAGTTTATTCTGCTTTGATCTGTTGCAACCACACCATGGTTTCCCCAGATCCAGCTGGGAGACTCCTTGGTGATGTGCTTAAATAGACATAACTTAAGTGGGTGGTTATAAAGTAAAGTAACTGGGTGGTCAATCTAACTGTCTCAGCAGTGGGGTCTTCATAAGACAACCCCCCCACCCCGCCCCCCATAGCTGGGCTCAGCAGCTTGCTGCCCTCCTGAACCCACAGACTAGCAGTACCAGGATACCCTGCAGGAGAATGACGACAGCCACTG
This sequence comes from Ailuropoda melanoleuca, assembly GCF_002007445.2. NCBI lineage: Eukaryota > Metazoa > Chordata > Mammalia > Carnivora > Ursidae > Ailuropoda > Ailuropoda melanoleuca. Next base: position 102,030 of record NC_048233.1, on the reverse strand, counting down.
GGCAATCTACTAAAACCACTTGCAATTCAGCTACCTGAGCAATCATCTTCTCCCCTCTTGCTGCCCTTCTTCTCCTAGTTCCTTTACTTCCCTCTTGTGTTCTGCTAGGCAAAAGGATGACCAATATTAAGTGCTTCTTCCCTTGCCTCCTTGTTGAATCTCTCTTTTTTCCGTTCTCCCTTCCAGTTCTCCCTCAGGTGATTCCCCTCATCCCCATTGATTCTGCAGCCAGTGCAGCTGGCCTTTAATCTTAAAGGTGATGGAAGCTACTAAAGCACTGTGTGGCAGGTTGGTACTTTATTCCTTAAAATGTTAATCAGGGCCTCTGCTATTCCACACCTCTAGAGGCACCATTTGCCCTGTGGTTTATGTCATACAATAGGGGGCGCCTTTCACATACAGCACAATGTAAATGGTGCCTTCTGGAATTGTGCAACTTGGTTGCCTCGATTTCAATATGGGACTCAAAAGCCTGCAAAGCAACAAGTCTCTTAGAGGAAAAATGTTGGCCCTTGGTGACGACCAGCTTCTGTGACTGGATATTGAAGCCTGTGAATAATGCCTCTGTGCATTCAAATCTCCCAGTTACTGTTAGTCTGAGATTCAGAACCTTTTGACACAGAGACCTTACATTTTTCCAATTCCCCCTCCAACCTCACCATACACTACGCCCCCATATGACCACATCTATGGCAGATTGATGATCTGAACATGCCATGTGCCATCCTAACTGCACACCTTGCTCCTGGAGTTCCTTCCATCTGGAATACCTTCTCTCTAGATCCAAATCCTATTTAATCATTGACACTCAGTTTGCATCCCATTCTGCTGAGAAGGCTTCCTTGTCCAGCCCAGTTCAGTGATACCTCTCCTCTGTTCTCCAAACTCCTTTACAGGTCTGTTCTCCTCATCTGGCACTTTACATCAAATCATAACTAACCACTGCTTAAAAATAATGGCTTCCCAATTAGAACTTAATTCATACTTTTTAGCCTTATAAGGCCCTGTGTTATTTGACCCAAGACTAGTTCTCTGACTTCACTTCTTCCTGTTCTTGTCTTCATCCACTCCCCTTTAGCTGCACTGGCTTGCTCTCAAACTCACCAAGTTCATATCCATCTCAAGGCTTTGCACTCACTGTTCCCACTTCCCCCAGACATCCAGGGGCTACCAGACAGTAAAATCTACAAGGGCAAGAGCTTTTGCTTTTGGTTATTTCACCATTGTATTCTAAGTGGCTTGAACAGTGCCTGGCCTATGGTGGGTGATCGATCGATAACTAAATGTTGGATGAAAAGTATAAATAATAGGCAGCTTTGCATTGTCTTTTTCTTCCCTTTGCTCCATCATTCGTTTTGTACCTACCCAATTCCCCAATCGTAAGCATCCTGAGGACAGAAATCTGGTCTTATGATTTGTTTCCCCCTCATCATCTAACCCAGTGCCCTGAGCATAGGTGCTTTAATAAGTGTTTGTTGACAGAATGAGACAGAATGGGGGAAAGGGTTCTTTCATGCCTTTCCCACCAGGCAGGCTCAGCTGGCTCCAAAGCAGAAAAAGAGTAACCCTTGTCCTCCCAGGGCTGCTCATGTTTGGGTTCAGCAAACCAGCCACCAGCCCCAGCCTCTGGAATGTCTGCTCCTATCACAGCGGAGCTGTTCTTCACTCGGAAATCTTTCTCACCACCACCACCACCTTCCGAGCTGGTTGGGCTTAGAGGAAGCGTCTCTGATCTCCTAGAACCGAACCAGCACATATCTAATCTCAGGAAAAACCAGAGTTCTGCTAAAGTAACTGCTTGTTTTACAGAGTGAGATCTTCTAGCAAGACTTATTAAAAGATCATGACTTTGGCTGCTATATTTCAAAGACTGGGCAGACATTTAGGAGATAGAGTTAAATATTCCAAACTTACCTCATACTCCCTCTTTTTCTCCCTCTCTTTCAAGGGTGAGCATTCTGTTCCTCTTCCAAAACCCAGTCCTTCTCCATATTTGGGAATCTGGAATGGGCACTAGAGGCACAGCCCTGTCTCCTCTCGGTGGCTGCTGGGAGCTGTAGTTCCCAATGAGAGACGGCTGCTTTTTTCAGGCCAGTGGGTTGTCCTTCCTCAGGAGTCTATGTATCTAAACATACAGTGGGGTAGAAGGGTGCTATTAGGAGGCTTGCCTTCTATTTTCAGCTTTCTGGTTTCATGCAAGGCACCACTCTTCTGTGGCTCGGTCTCCCTGCCTGCAAAATGGGGATAATTATCTCTCTCTTTTCCTGGCTGCCAGATTGTTGGGTGGGGTAATTAGCTAGCAGCCATTAGATGCTTTGAGCTCATTCCAGCAAGGAGTGCTTTATAAATAAAAATTGTTATCTTTAAAGAAGAAAATATTAATTTTCATTGCCTAATTGCCTCCACAAACCAACTCTGCCTGTATGTCAAAAGATGCTGTTTAATTCCTTGTATATGCCTTCCACCCACCCTGCTTTTAATGGTTTCCCTGCATCTCCTTCTATTTTGTTTCATCATTTCTAGTTTCGTATCATCAAGAATAAATGCTCTCTCCCTCCTCTCCGAAAGTACAGCACAAGGAAGTCATGAAGAAGGAATGATTTGGACCTGATCTAAGCTCCACAGCTTTACATCTTCGCAACTGGCATATGCATGTGACGAAGAGGTTGGTCTCTGTGGATGAGACTGACCTTTGTTCCCCCAAGAAGAAATCGATTTCACTGCAGCAGGAAGGATTTTTGAAAGATCTTACTAAGTGTGCCCTTCTCTGGAGATCTGAAAGATTATTTTGACACTCAGAACGTTTAGTCAGAGAAAAGTGTTTTGTACAGCGTTGTACTAAGGTTAGTTGTTATAAAATGCAGGATGATGCGGTGATTATAAAAGGAATGTTGGGGCACCTGAGTGGCTCAGTGGGTTAAGCGGCTGCCTTCGGCTCAGGTCTTGATCCCAGTCCTGCTCAGCGGGGAGCCTGCTTCTCCCTCTGCCTCTGCCTGCCGCTCCTCCTGCTTGTGCGCTCTTTCTGTCAAATAAATAAATAAAAGTCTTAAAAAACAAACAAACAAACATGGAATGTTAAAGCCAGACACATTTGGATTAAAATCCCACCTGGATTTGCTGTGGAAATTTGACCAAATCACTGCTCTCTAAATCTTAGTTACAGTGTCTCTAACACAGGGATAGTGAGGATTACATGAGATGATGCATGCAATGGACTGAGCCCAGAGACTGGCGCACACTAGTTCCTCAGTATATGTAGTTATGACTATTATTAATGTATTGCGTAAATGTAGTTTTGACAATGCATTATTTTTGCATTGTGGATACTTATCTCACTTTCAATCATCTTACTTTGTGATAATCAAATAAAGTAATGTAAAGATTTGTGAGGGATGATTAGAATTAAACCCATAAGAATGGGAGATGGACTCCCCAGAGTTTTCCTTCCAGCTTCAGGATGATACAGGATAAAGGATGTACAAGTGCTTTTTAGCTACAAAGAACTATAAACGTGTGAATTGTTACAAATAACAGCAGGATTATTTGTTTCTTGTTTTAGGGAGTGTGTAACAGCAATATCCCATTGAAAAATAAAAAGGACTCCTATGACATACTCTGAATGAGTAAGTCAAGTCACAGGGCAGCATAGTGTATTTGTGGAAGGATGTTCATCAAAATGTTAGAAGTTGTCATTTATGGATGATGGGATTTCAGATGATTCTTATTCTCTTATACTTTTCTGTCTTGTCAAGGATTATTTTCACTCTGGATATGTGTCATTTTAACAAAAATAGTTAAAAGACAAAAGAAGAGCAGATATCACACAGGCAGATCTCAGGTTGTAAAACTCTAGCAGAATCTATTCTGTGATCCTTTTACCCCAGAGAACGTTTTCTTAGGTATGGAAAACGGAAGTTCTGGCAACAAGGGCTAGTTTGTGAATGTGGTAATGACAAATGCCTTTGAAAAGGAGTTGGAGGGGAATGGAACCCCTCCAAATGGCCCTGAAAGGAAAGGAAGAGGTGACCTTTTATTTCTGTTTATTTCCTAGGCTGTAATAATATGGTAGTTTCAATCAAAGCTTGTGTACACATGAGTTTCCTTATTTGCTATGGTAACATGTGATTCATGTTTTTCTACCTCTGTTCTTTCTAGTCCCTTAGACCCGGCTGTCAGGTAGAACTGGGAACTCACCCACTCACTCATGCTGCTCAGGTGATCGCCCTTTGTCATGACTGATTAGAGAAAGGGTGCGGTGAGCCTCCTCGGAATTGGCTTCCACTGTCCCACTGTATTTCAGAACCAGACTCAAAGGAACAAACTTCCCAACGGGACACGAAATAAAAGGGATGGTGACCATGCCTTACCATTCATGATAATCTTTCCAGAAAACTTCCCACAGGCAAGTCCACACAAGCTTGACTGCAGCTTGTCTGTCATGCAGCCCATCCCCAGTGAATACAAAAGAGTGGGGATGCGGGGATGGGAAGGTTCTTCCTTGTTACGAGGAACAACTGTCTGCAGAAAGAACTAGACGTTTTCAGATGTCAGCATGGAAGCCCAACAAGCAGGGCTGCCATGGTGGGACTTGTAGGTTGTAAAACAACACAATCCCAGAGGGTGCCTTCACACAGACTCCGTGTGAACGACACCACCCAGAGTTGAGCCTCAGTGAATCCCACGAAAGGTATTTTTCCCTCCCACTGAGCACACTGATTTGCAGAGGAAGAAACCTTTACAACAACAGATTGGAGCTCTGCTGAGTAGTCCTTAATTTTTGAAACAAACTGAATTGCTCTTGGTTAAAAAATATGGTGAGACATCTGTTTTCCTCACTTTACTAACTTTTTAATGTTCTTTCTGGTGTTATTCTTATTCTGCTCCAGAAACAGTTGCTGCGTGGGGTCAGAGTATTTATGCACCATGGCACTAGGCGAGGGGTGCAGTACCAAGATGCTCTTGAGGTCACTGAGGATAATAACTAAAACAAACACAAAGGCAAACTGCAATTCCTTTTACTTATTTTATACTTGTTACATGATTGGTTTTAGGCTTTGGACATGTGGAACAGTGTTGACCAAATATTTGTTTTACTTGATGTACTCAACGAGTAAGAAATCCAGTTTTAGGGCTTACTGAGACTACCAGGATTGGTAAACTGAAGGCCTGCCCTTCAATGTTTTGTTTTGTTTTTGTTTTTTCATTGAAGTATAGTTGACATAAAATATTATATTCGTTGCAGGTGTACAAATAGTGATTTGACAATTATCTGCATTACCAAATGCTCACCACCTGTTTTCTGTTTTTAAATTAAAGCTTCTTTGTACAGACGTAATAAAGAGAAGGGCCTTATGCACCCCAATGTTCATAGCAGCATTGTCCACAATAGCTAAATCGTGGAAGGAACCGAGATGCCCTTCAACAGATGACTGGATTAAGAAGTTGTGGTCCATATATACAATGGAATATTATTCAGCCATCAAAAAGAACGATTTCTCAACTTTTGCTGCAACATGGATGGGACTGGAAGAGATAATGCTAAGCGAAATAAATTAAGCAGAGAAAGACAATTATCATATGGTTTCACTCATTTGTGGAACATAAGAACTAGGAAGATCGGTAGGAGAAGAAAGGGAAGAAGAAAGGGTGGTAAACAGAAGGGGTAATGAACCATGAGAGACTATGGACTCTGGGAAACAAACTGAGGGCTTCAGAGGGGAGGGGGAGGGAGAATGGGATAGGCTGGTGATGGGTAGTAAGGAGGGCATGTATTGCATGGTGCACTGAGTGTTATATGCAAGTAATGAATCATGGAACTTTACATCAAAAACTAGGAATGTACTGTATGGTGACTAACATAATATAATAAAAAATATTTAAAAAAATTAAAGCTTCTTTGAGGTTCTTACCATACCAATTCTTTCTTACTGCCTTCACCTGGATGAGGTTAAAATTAGGATTTCTGGAAATCCTCCCAACATTTCTCCCTTCTCTGCCACTCCTCAAATACCTTCAGGTATTTGGGCTTGTTGACTCAAAATTGTACTTCCGAGATAATTTCAGAAAATAACTTGGGACATAAATATTCTCTCATAGTTCTCAACCTTTTAAATACAAATGATCACTGTTAATTGCCCCTCCATCAATCCTATGTTTTGGAAAGTTTTTTTTACTAAGTAAAATCTATTAACAAGTAAGCATTTATACCCGGTAAATGTACAATTTCTTCTTGAAATATTAAAACTGTGTGTTGAGAACCCTTCCATCCCATTTGCCCTGGAAGGCCTGCTAGGGGCAAAAACTGCAGGTTTTGAGAACCACGGCTGCTCTCCACGGAGGGGAGGGGAGAGAGCCCTGGTGTGGTGGGTTTAAGTGGCTGGCAATAGCTCCCCGTGCTGCTCTTCCACCAGTATCTGCGCATTAACAGTGGCCTTGATGCTATAGATTACTCCAAAGAAGGATTAATGCCAGGGATTTCTGGGCTAGTGAGGAAAACACTTTTAAGACCAGGTCTTCTTTGGTCTCTCTTTTTTGGGGCCTGGCATCTCCTCAGCTTCCAACCTCTTCACACAGTGCTCACGAGAGAATGTCAAGACCAAATGATGCAGAGCCGCTGGGGAGAGGAGGGTCCCTCCTGAGGACTGTGTGCTTACTGCTCCACACCTACGGCAGACCACACAAGGGTGAGTGACACTCTGCCCCGGCCCTTCCTGGGCTGAAGACGGGAATGACACAAACAACTGTAAGAACACTGGGAAATTGGGAAGGGCCAACAAGAAAGGCATAAAAAAAGCAAAGCACAATTGGGAGTTTGAAGGAAGTGGTGATTAGCTTGAATCAGGTGTGATCAGGAAAGATTCCAAGGAGGAGATGGCATCTTTTCACTCTTCCATGAGAGAGCCAGGGCTGACTTATTCCTCCGGAGCGGCCTTTACAGGTTTCATTTTTCAGGCTTGGTCTGGTGTCATGAAGATTTGCTTGGATTTCTCTGAGTGAACCCTCTGACTCCTGTAGTGGGTGAGAAACAGTGGAAATTGGACAACAGATCTCCACAGAGTGGCTCCCCCAGTCACCTTCAAGTGATGAAGAGGAGCTACTGGTGACCCTTTGAAGAATGTCACGGGCATGGGATCTGGTTAGAAATCTCCAGTAATTGTGTCAGCTTTGCCACTGAGACCAGATGTTTTGAGCTTGGGCAGTGTCTGATCTTTAGTTTCCTATCTATAAGTAGGAATAATAATAATGTATCTGTTACCTTGTTCACAGGTTGGTTGTTAAGCTCCAATAAAATAAGTGAAAGTATTTGGTAGGGTCAGTGTTATGTATTAGTTAAGAAGAAAGACTCTAGAGCTAAACTGCTTGGATTTAAGTCCCATACCTTCTTTGCACTGCTGTGTGACCTTTGGCAAGTCACTCAACTTCTCTGTGCCTTGGTTTCCTCTGCAAAATAGGGATGACACTAAGACTTATGTTATAGGGCTGTTGATGATTACAATGAGTCAGGTGTAAAGCACTCATAATAGTGTGTAGTACATAGTTAATAGCATACTATATAAATTGACCTGTCTTATTTTTGTAAAGTACTATAGAGGACGATTATGATTATGACTATTACTTCTTAGACACAGAAGCGAAGAAAGAATTCTGCTGTGTCTGTATGGAGAGGAGCAAATAGGAAGCATTGAGATCTGCCCTGAACACCAAGTCCAGGCTTTTAAAAAGAGCCAGAAAAATGTTGGTCTGGAGTGAGGGAGCACACCACTTGGCCATTCTGGAGAAATATTATCCCCACCTGCTAATTATCTCTCTGGCTTGCTTCTGGGGCAAAGGTCCACACTGGGCGTGATTCAACTTCACTGGAGCTTTACCACCAACATTCCTGCTGGAAGAGATGTGTTAGAGGGGCAACTATGGACGCTGCCTGTCTATTGTCACAGAATGCAGAACCAGCTTGGAGAGGGCAGGACAGGATGGACATGACTGACCTTTGTAAGAAAGAGTCCAGTCAAATTCTAGATCAGAAAATAAGATTACAGAACTTGGAGGTGGAATGAGATTCTTTCTTCTTCTTATTCATTCCCCAATGTATTATACCAACTGGCCTTATATTAGCCTGAAATATTCCAGAGATTTAGAGAGCTCAGTAAGCTATTGTCACATGGACTCTTCTGACCCTCACAAATACCCTAGTGGCAGGTGTTGTTATCTATGTCCTCAGAGGAGAAAACTGAGGCCCAGAGGGTTTCAGTGACTTTCTAGTGGTCTGGTGACTGGTTTGGTCACCAAAGGAACCAGTATTCTAACTGGGATAGCTCATCTTCCAGTCTAGAGTTCTTTATGCTACAAAAATACCCACTTGTCATCTGCTCTGAGCAGGCAGAGCAAATCTGCATCCTCAGATTAAGGCAATAAATTGATAGACTGAGCACCCTGCTGAGCAGGGTGGGGCACACCAGGTTGGCGTCAGAGGATGGCTCGTAATGTGCATTTTTCATCTCATTTACTCTATTTTCCCAAAAAGAAAAGATTCCAATAATACAAATATTAGCATGGACCAGACCTTAGATCTGGTCTTATAGATCAGGCCTTATTTCCACTTCTTGATTTATCCCAAGGGAGGATAGGTGCTTTCAAAGATTGTGTCATGAGCCCTGAGTCAGAAAGACTGGTTCGGTATATATATCTGTTTACGCTCCTTCAGGTAGAATGAACTTGCTTATGTTTAGGATTGCTGTGTCTTAGCTTGAGAAATTCTGGGTACATTCAGACAGGGGAGACAGTGGAATGTCACAGTGGTGGTTTGAGTCAATTTGTGGGCTTAACAATGCTAAAGGTTAAGTGGTGACATACGGACCACTGAAGTCCTGTATAGTCAAAAATCGGGTGAAACACAGAAATAGAACACAATCATATTTTTATGTGATTTTTAGCAATCCCCCCTCCCCACAATCTTGACCTCATTGCGGCATCCATACCACTAAATAGGCAAGTTTGTTTCTGGCAGGTCTGCTTCTTTTAAGGCTGTGCTGCCATCTCCTGGAAGCATTTGGAAATAGCAAGAAACTTCTTAGGATTTAAGGAAGGGGCCCTTTCAAGGTCGCAATCTGAGGTGGTGCTCCTGGAAGTGATGTGATGTGGTTTTGCCAGTCTCAACCCGGCTAGGTCTGGTCCAGTGTGTTTTCTGATGCTCCTGCTGCTTTCCTGATTTTTCAGGGAAGACCCTACACCTCGTTCTGAGAACAGGGTTTTTCTTTGCCGTGCAATAATAATCAAATCTGAGGCAGAGCAGATAAAACATTTCAGCAACTTCATTCTCAGACTGATCCACACTTTCCAGGGATCTCTGTTTGCCTCTGGAGTTTCTGTGTGGGAATGAATACTGGCTGGTGAGGAAGAGAGACGTAGGGTGGAGCTTCTCACAAGCAACACTGAAAATAAGTTGGTCCCAAGGGCGGTGCTCCAGAATGAATAGTGATCCCACTGACAGAGCCTAGTCCTGAGCAGGAGGTCCACATTTTCTCTGTGCTCTGCCCCTAACCCTGGATTTCCTGTTAACAAAGTTAAATGTGCATACCAACTCTACCTCTCCACTGCTGTCACTCCCAATCTCTCTTATTCCTCCTCAGCATTTATTATCATCTGACAAACTACTGTTTGCATTTTACTTGCTTTTTTCAAATTTTGTTTTCTTTCACTATGACATAAATCCACAAAAGCGGATATTTTTGTCTCTTTTGTTCCCCGTGGGATCTTCAGTACTTAGAACAGGGCCTAGCACCTAGTGGGTGTTCAAAAAGTATTTACAGATAAGCGAAGTCCTGACTTCATCGCCTTATGTGGTTACCAGGTCCATACTTCTCTCTCTTCAGAATTTGATGGATTTCATGTTTCCACCTCAGCTTTCCATGAGGACTTTCTGTAGAGAGCTGAAAGCCAAGCAGATGTGTGTGTCTATATCTAGTGACAAGGGAAGGGGATGTATGGTATAAATGGGCACTTACCCTGTGCCTGGCCTTTCTAATCTAATCACCAGGAGAGTAAACAATTCTAGAGAAGCTTTGCAAAGAGTTCAAAAGGTAAGGAACTGAGGAGAAACTAAAGCTGAGAGAACCTAGTATAAATTCAACAGAGTCTGGGTGACACACACAATACAATATAAATGTAATTTATGTATGTGTGTAAATTTATATTATTGTTATTATTATTATTATAGCTATAATTTATTGAATACCTGATTTGTTCTAGTACTTTATTCTAAATTGCATTACACACTGTGTGGCTTTGTTTTCACAGTATCTCTATTTTATATGAAGAAACAAGTCTCAATGAGATTATGTAACTTGCTTGGGCAATGATTTGTAAATTCTCTGAATAGAAAGCATAGACAGTCCTGTCCTGCAGAACAGAATAGTAGTTAAATACATGGCTTTGAGCAAAAATAGCCTTGTTGACTTAGTTTTTGCCACCTCCTTGTTGTGTGACCTTCAGCAAATTGTTTAAATAAGCTCCAAGGTCCTCACCTGCTAAATGGGGGTAACAGTTGTTCTTAACTCCCAGGGTTGAGGGAGGGATTAAATGAGATTGCACAAAAAGCGCTTAGCATACTGCTAGGCCCTGTAAGCACTGGATAAATGGGACTATGCCCGGGAAGGCGCAACATATAAGGAAAAGTGTCCAGCTCTAATGTTTCCTTTCAGAGCTTTTCCTGCTCTGTCCTCCTCCTGTTCTAATCGCTATTCCTGCAGCAGCTCAGAATTAGAAGCCTGTTCATAACTCCACCTCCGTTACTGGAACTTCCTCTGTCCGGCCTCAGGTGCAACTACTGAGACCTCCGCATCTCACAACACAGCCTCTGCTTTGTTATTTCCCAAGGCTTTGGTGCCAGTTTGTTTTCTCCGGGGACAGCGACAGTTCCTGTGGCGTTGTATGCTGGGGGTTGTAGTCCGAAATTCCCCCATCTACATCAAGAGGGCGACTAAGACGAGAGCCAGAGAACTACAACTCCCGGAGTCCTCCGCGCCGCCGGGACGCCATGAGTCTGCAGGGGGCTGCGAGAGCCGGAAAGATGTCTGTTCCCTTGTATCGCTCCTGTAGTGAACGTCTATACTCATAAAAAAGGAACCTGGAACGGGACTCCCCAGGGATAAGGTGGTATCAGTAAATATCGTGGGGACAGAGAAGCTAGAGGCAGGTATTCCAGGGAGGTAGCTGTTCTGCAAATATGAGGTGTAAACTGGTTCCCCGTGTTCCAGGCTGTCTTGAGCTGGAGCAGCTGCCCGGCTAACCTAGCCTTTGCCTTAGACATGGCCACTAACTTTTCCTTCTCCAGGACTCGGCCTCGGGAAGGGTTGTGGGCAAGCGTACGAGGACTGTCCCTCTTCTCCCAGGCCGACGCGGGATATCCCGGAGCCCCGGGAGAGGCTGCCACTCTGATGTCTGAAGACACAGGCCCTAAGTCCAGGCTGGCTATGAAGAGTGACTCCTCGAACCCTGCAGCCCCCCTTAGGGGACTCGGGGCGCCCCTGAGGAGCAGCGAGCCTGTGCGCGCCGCCCCACCTCCGTCGGCGGCCATGGTTCTGCTGGAGGAGGCTGCAGACCTCTTGGTGGTGCACCTGGACTTCCGGGCGGCGCTGCAAACCTGTGAACACGCCTGGAGGAGCTTGGCCAACGATGACGCGGGCACGTATGTGCTGGGCTCTGTTCATTTCCGGGTGATATTGGGAGGGACTCAAGATTTTGGGAGTTCTGTCATTCCCAGATTGCTCACAAGGAGCCTTACACCTTGCTTTCATTAGTGGTTCCTCTCTGAGAGGCAGCGTGCCCATTCTACAGAGGAGGAAACTGAGGCACTGCACAATGAGGAAGAAGTGGTCAAGTCGGGTAACAGAGCTTAGTGGGAACCCACAGCCAATTCTTTTCTTCCTATTCCAGTGTAGAATGGCGTGGTGGGAACATAGAATGTGTATTGTTACATTATTTCGGTAAGCAGGTTCAATAGGCAGGTGGTGGAAGTCCTCTCCTAGCTAGGTACACTTCTCTCCCCAGGTTGTTCACTTCTGACCTTGCTTGATGAAGGGAAATAGAATTCAGAGCAGGAGTAGTATACTGGTCCTGTTGAAGGATTGGATTAAAGAATCAATCTGGAGAAAACCTTGGTCCTGCATTGCTCTTTCTAATGCTGGTAGCCCCTTCGGGAAGTTGAAGGCATCATTTCTCTGTGGATTGTAATGTTGATTTTGGCTACACTAGGGAGGTGGTGGGTAGAACAGTCAAAGCCGACCCCAGAGTAGGATGAACTGGAGAGCTCTGGCTGTGTTTTTAACGGGTTGGGTAAGGGCTTGTTGCAGTAAATGCCGGAGACTGTGATTTGGGGTGCCTGGAGGTACCTCACTCGGTGGTGCTAACAGGCCAGTTGAGAAGTTCCGGTACCTACACTCAGGCAGAACCCTTGCTCCATCTCCACTTCTATGCAAACTCTTAGCTCCAGCTCTCTTCCCACTCACACACCTGTGCTACATGTTACCCTTTCCTGATTTCACCTGGATACAAAGATGTGTGGAGCCAACAAGTGAGTTGCCTCCAGATTTACAGGAACTTTGAACTATGTGAAAGGGCAGTTTTCTTTGTGTTGGGGCTAATGAGACCAGTTGTAATTTGAACTCCACTTAAATACTAATGAGGAGGATAGAGGTGATGGCTGCTGTGTTGGGAACTGGGGAGGAACAGTCCCAGGGTGGAGGTAGGAATGGAAACAGGGGAAACATTTTTCTTTTCTTTTCTTTCCTTTCCTTTCTTTTCTTCCCTTTCTTCCCTTCCTTTCTTTCCTATTTTATTTATTTATTTAGAGAGCGTGTGAGACTGGGTGGGGGGAGGGGCAGAGGGAGAGGGAAAGAATCTCCAGCAGACTCTGCACTGAACTGGAGCACAGAACCTGATGCAGGGCTTGATCCCACAACTCTAAGATATGACCTGAGCAGAAACCAAGGGTCACCTGTTAACTGACTGAGGCACCCAGGCCTTCCTGGAGGGGAACCACTTCTAAACCTGAATTGGTTTTTCTGCTGACAGCTCCTTGGAGGTGAAATGCTCCCTGTGTGTTGTGGGGATCCAGGCCCTGGCAGAAATGAATCGGTGGCGGGAAGTCCTGTCCTGGGTTCTTCGGTATTACCAGGTCCCTGAAAAGCTACCTCCCAAAGTCCTGGAACTGTGGTAGGTCCTTGTTCTGACTCATTGGATCAGTTCAGGAACAAGAGGATTTTCATGTCCTTTTTGGAATCAGTGCCTAATATCTTCTCTTTCCCCCTTCCCTACCATTCCCCTCTATATCTAATTCTTTCCCTGTTTTTTGTTTCGTTTTGTTCTTGACCTCAAAACCTAGCTATAAAGGATGAGGAAGGGGGGATTTAGGAGTGGGGTTGAGAAAAAGAGGAGGAGAGGGGACAATGGGAATAGGAGATGTGAACTGGGATGACAGAAGTGGAGTATGTCCTAGCTGAGAGAGCTTCTTGCTCCTTCCTAGGAACTCGTAATTCTTCTCAGTATCATCATCCCATAGGGAAGGCCTGGAGGACACAGGAGGGACTGGGTGGGAGAGGGTGGTAGTTACAAGAGGTGAACCAACCATGGAGCACTGACTGTTCTTTTGAAACTGGATTATTTGGGGTTGCAGTGTTCTTTTATACAGCAAAATGCAAGAGCCTGGAGCTGTGCTGGAAGTGGTCAGTGCCTGGCTGCAAGATCCAGACAATCAGGGCCTTCCAGAATACAGAGCCTTGGCAGAACTTCATCTGCAGCTGGTGCTGCTGCCTCTGGGCTGCTTGTCGGAGGCTGAGGAGCTAGTGGTGGGCTCTGCAGCCTTCCGTGAGGAAGAGCGGCTGGACATACTCCAGGCCATTAGTAAGGCAAGGCAACAGCAGAAACTTCAACACTTGGGCTCTGAGGAGGACCAGAAGCTAAACCAGGAAGGTAGGACATTATCCTTCTGTGGCCTCTATAAAGTGAAGTTGTGGGCTTTCTCCTATACCTTGGGGTTTATCATGACATTCCTTGGAGCTTGGGAGCAATCATTTGTATGAGTAACTCCCAAATCAAGGAACAGGAAACTGTTGATTTGATTAAAAAGCCAAGTCCTGACCCTCTGTAGTTGGCAGTGGAAGGAGAATCTCTGGGAGGTGTCACTGAATCTCAAAACCTTAACTCTTGTCTCTTGAAAGCCACCTTCTCCTTAGGGTCCTCTCACTAGATCTCTTGTCTCTATCATGCTGTCCTGAGTGGGATGTTATTCCTCCTTTAAAGGCTGGCCCAAATACAGACACAGCTGAGGTATGCTGTGGGATAGCCAAAGGAAAAGAAGAAGCTGATACAATAACTTGGTAACTCGACTTAGATAAAAATTACTTATCTTCAGCTTGGGCCCCACTACCCAGCCTCCTGTCTGCCTTTACTTACTAGATCTCCTCGGTATCTTCTTCAATGATTGATGTCCCCCTTTAAGGGGCAGCCCACCTCTGCACATTGGAGTGCAGTTTCACACAGTGGCTTTTTAGGGAAACCATTTTAAGACCCAACATCGTACACCTGACTATTATCCTACAAGGGATGCTTGCATAGGGGTGGGTGTGGAGGTGGATGTTATTTTGTTATAAGGGATTTTAAAGGTGCCCTACTCCAGACCCTTCCCCTGGTCTTTGATTCCTTCTCATCCTTTTTTTTTTTTTTTAAGATTTTATTTATTTATTCAACAGAGAGACAGCCAGCGAGAGAGGGAACACAAGCAGGGGGAGTGGGAGAGGAAGAAGCAGGCTTCATAGCGGAGGAGGCTGATGTGGGGCTCGATCCCATAATGCCAGGATCACGCCCTGAGCCGAAGGCAGACGCTTAACCTCTGTGCCACCCAGGCACCCCCTTTCTCATCCTCTTTTCCTCGAGTGATCATCTAGTCCATGCAAGGATAGAAAATTCACTATTTCCAGAAGCAGCTCATTCCATCTATGGACAGTTCTATAGGGAAGTTCTTCCTGATGCTGAATTTAAGGTTTTTTGGGGTAGTTTTTAGCCACTGTTCTTTGATTTTTCTCTTGGTACATAGAGAATAGGCATGATCCTTCTTTTTTTATATGGAAGTTCTTTAACTAACTATAACCATGTTCTCCAAAGTTTTTTCTTTGTGTGCTAAAGAGCATGATCTGCTGAGGTCGAATCACTTCTTTACAAACAGGTTGTTGGCTTCGGGAATGCCTGTGGCTACCCCAGCCCTCTGCTCCTCCATCTCCTGGGGAGGAAAGATGATGTGAGGGGTTTGATGGCAAGTTCAGAGTGTTCTGTCAGACTTGGCACCACTTGTTCTTGAGTTGGTGGTGTTCATATCTACAATCTAAGGCTTCTGAATTCTTTTGAATTCTGCACTATATGTACTAAGTGCCTTTCATTTTCCTTCATTAATGTGATAATCAAGAACTATTGCTCTGCGTAGCTCTTTGTACATATCTTAGGTGAAAATATAAGGAATGCTATAAAATGATATTTAAAAAAGCAAACCAAATATGCCAGGTTTACTCAGCTGAGTAGATGTTGTCTATTAAAAGTCTCTTCTAAGGAGATGACATTGTAGTGATGTAGTTTGGCCTTAAAATGTTTTTGGAGCTTTTGGAATCTCTTTTATTTTTTTTTTATTATTTTTTTTTAAAGATTATTTATTTATTTATTTATTTGACAGAGATAGAGACAGCCAGTGAGAGAGGGAACACAAGCAGGGGGAGTGGGAGAGGAAGAAGCAGGCTCATAGAGGAGGAGCCTGATGTGGGGCTCGATCCCATAACGCCGGGATCACGCCCTGAGCCAAAGGCAGATGCTTAACCGCTGTGCCACCCAGGCGCCCCTGGAATCTCTTTTAGAAACACTTCATGAACTATAGGAGTGAACTAGTCTTGTTGCCTTTTGTTCAACCCTCAAAATCTAGTTCAAAGCTCAGAGTCAGGGAAGCTGAGTCTCATGGAGGTACCCTGCAGTCATGCTCTGTCTCCCCGACCAGGCTCCTTCTCCCACAAGTTCCTGTCATTAATGGTGTCGCTTCGCCGGCTTTGGTACTGTGCCGTGAGCCACTTCTTTTCCATGCCCTTCAAAAAGAGCCTCCTGGCTGCCTTGATCCTCTGCCTCTTGGTGCTGAGGTTTGACCCAGGTGAGTAACGAAGCCTGTGTTCTCTCCTGCCCTTCCTGGGGAAGGGGCTGTCGAACAGGGGCCGGGTCTGTGCGAGCCCTCCTGGGGATGGAGGCCTCTCCGGTGCCACTTCTCCCTGAGTCTCCTCTATACGGAGGGACTTTTGGACCTCAGTAAGGGCCAGCTCAGCTCACCTAGGAGAGAGCAGCCCTGGAGTCCATGAGAGCAGTCTGGAGGAAATTCACTGTACTCTGTTGACCCTTGAACATTGACTTTGAGTCATTGTCATCTACTTTATCCGGTGGTGAACTCTGACTAGAATGCGAGAATTAAAAAAAAAATTTTCCTCATCGTAATACCTAAAAAATTGTAAATGAAATACATGTACATTTTAGAAAATGTGGAAAATAGAGAAAAGTATAAAGAAGAAAATAGAAACCACCTTTAAGTTTGTTATTGTAACGGTTATACTTTTAGTCTTTTCTGTATGGATACAGATGCAATTTTGCATGTTATAAATATCTTGAAAACATGGCTTTAGATGGCTAAATAATATTCCAATTTACAGAAATTTCCATGATTGATTAATAACCCCCTATTGTTGAACATTTTATTTCTCACTCTGTTTTCTGTACTGCTGTGAAGCAGACATGAGCTCCCTAAGTGCTATTTGGGAACAACGCTGGTTATTTCCTGAGGATTAACTCCTCAAAATTAAGTGCTGGACCACAGATTAGGAGCTCACCCTTCTAGATTTTTATGTTTGTGTTATTCTATGTGAGTCATGATCTAATCTCTACTCATGAATTAAATTTAGAATAGAATTATATAACTTTCAAAACTGCAGAGAAAACTGGAGATCCTTATTCCAGTCCCTTCTTTTTCTTTTTTTTTTTTTAAAAGATTTTATTTATTTATTCGACAGAGATAGAGACAGCCAGCGAGAGAGGGAACACAAGCAGGGGGAGTGGGAGAGGAAGAAGCAGGCTCATAGCAGAGGAGCCTGATGTGGGGCTCGATCCCACAACGCCGGGATCACGCCCTGAGCCGAAGGCAGACGCTTAACCGCTGTGCCACCCAGGCGCCCCTCTTTCTTTTTTGATTGAGAAACCTAAGAACTAGAAAAAAAGTAACTAGCCCAAGTCCTGGGCTATAATTTGTCTATTTTAAAAACTGCCAGTTCTGGGGATGTCTGGGTGGCTCAGTTGGTTAAGCATCGGATTCTTGGTTTCTGCTCAGGTCATGATTGTGAGATCCAGCCCCACAAGGAGCCCATGTGGGCTCTGAGCCCAGTGGGGGAGTCCGCTTGAGATTCTCTCTCTCTGCCCCTTCTCCCACTTGCAAGCGTATGTGGGTACTCTTGTGTGTGCGGGCTCTCCCTCTATCAAATAAATAAATAAATTTCATTAAACATAATGAAAACAAAACCTGCCAGTTCTTGATTTAATCTTTAGGTCTTCCCCATTTTCCCCATTCCCCTTTCTCTTATTCGGTGAGGTTTTTTTTTTTTTTTTTTGCATAGCTCAAAGTTGTCCTTTTTACTTTGCTGAACACTGAACAGGAATTCCTTCTGAACAGCTCTTTGCTTAAGGAAAGAGTCACTTGTTAGTTCTCAGGAAAGGTGAGGATAGTTTGTGTTCATTCCTGTCTACTCTCTGACTTTCTACTTTGTTCCAGAGACTTGATAAAAATTTAGAATTTTTTTTTGTGGTCGTTTTAAGTCCTGCTCTTATGAGTGGGGACCGCAAGAGGCAATTTTTTTTTCAGATACATATGTCCATTTTATTTTTTTTATTTTTTAATTTTTTTATAATTTTTTACTGTATTATTAAGTACAGTACAGTACAACCCAAGTTTTTGATGTGAAGTTCCATGATTCATTAGTTGCATATAACACCCAGTGCACCATGCAATATGTGCCCTCCTTAATACCCATCACCGGGCTATCAATCCGCCCCCCCCCCCCCGCAAAGCCCTCAGTTTCCCAGAGTCCACAGTCTTTCATGGTTCATTACCCCTTCTGTTTACCCCCCATTCATTCTTCCCTTTCTTCTCCTACCGATCTTCCTAGTTCTTATGTTCCATAGATGAGAGAAACCATATGATAATTGTCTTTCTCTGCCTGACTTATTTCTCTTAGCATTATCTCCTCCAGTCCCGTCCATGTTGCTGCAAATGTTGTGAAATCGGTAGGAAGGATATAAAAAGAGTAGACTGTCAGTAGCTTTCTTTAAAAATAACAGTTTTCTTTTTAAAAAAGAAAAAAGTTAAGAAAAATCAGTAATCAAATAAGGAAAAACCAACCAATGAACTCAGCCCTAATTCCAAAGAGGTAGATTGTACTTTATTTTCAATATAATTAACTTAGGATAAAAATAGGTAATACTGTCACTTGGCTCCAGGTTGAGAAGGTATGAAAAGGAATGTAGTGAAGTCTCTTCTCAAATATATCTTCCAGAGGCAGCCACCATTACCAGTTTGTGTGTGTGTGTGTGTGTGTATGTGTGTATGTATATGTATCAGGAAGCTAGGCTAAAACATAGTAAGGTTTGGATCTTTTTCTCAGGAAACTTAAGGTCACTGTAATCCAAGTGAAGAAAATATATCCCAGAGCATACACCCTAGAGAAAGTGAGAGTTTTCTTTATTGTTGAGGAGGGGAGGAGGAGCAAATAACAATAAGCATCAACATATGCTTTAAAAAGATCACACATACTCCGAAAGTTGTAGAGTTTCCAAGGGATGGGACTTGAGGCTGAGGAGGAGAGGAGGGAGTAAAGGCAGGCACACTGACAACAATCTTCCTTTTTCCTGCAGCTTCTCCTTCTTCCTTGCCCTTCCTCTACAAGCTGGCCCAGCTCTTCCATCGGATCCAGGAGGCCATGTTTTCTCTCCACCGACTTCCTATCCACGACTGAGTGGTCTTTCCCATTCCACTCAACCTCTCTACTCCCCAGGTCTGCCGTGACAGAAGCAGAGTCACTCATCTGTAGCAGCCCTCCTGTTGCTGGCTGGGCCCCCAAAGGAGTGGGGCCAGCCCCAATTCTAGAAAGAGCTGATCCATTCTGATGAACTGAGTTTTGCCACCTGAATGTTCTCCCTTTTGCACCCCACTTTGGCT
Source organism: Ailuropoda melanoleuca (assembly GCF_002007445.2). Taxonomy (NCBI): domain Eukaryota; kingdom Metazoa; phylum Chordata; class Mammalia; order Carnivora; family Ursidae; genus Ailuropoda; species Ailuropoda melanoleuca. The sequence goes on along the minus strand of NC_048233.1, from coordinate 82,754 downwards.
GGTGTAGGTAGGTAATGTAGGAACAAAGTGGGGCCAGAGAGCACAAGTCCTCCAGAATAATACTCCCTTATACCCAGAGGCCCCTTCTGAAGGAGGAGTTTGGGAAAGGAGAGTGTGTCCGTGAAATATTCCATCTTCTTGGCAGAGGCAAGGGATTGATTTTTCAGGTCAGGGTGTTAATGAAGCTGGAAGTTTAGAAAACTCTTGATGGAATGACCCTTGGCCTTTCACTTCCGTGGAAAACTTACCTCTGAAAATTGCCTCACAGGGCAGGCCCTTAATTAGGCAGAGTGAGGATCTGAGAGGGCCTCTTAATTCTCCTCTGTGCTCCTCTGCACCAGATCTGTGGAGAGGAGCATAGAGAGGTTATTTACCGATACACCATTCCTGTGGTTTTGCAATGGGCTTGAAGCTACTTGGACCCTCTTTTCAGACCAGGACGTGGCTTTCAGAACCACCCAGGTGACTGCTGAAAGCAAAGTAAGGCTGCTCTGCTCTTCTCGCTGGGTAAAGTGATCTTGCTTGGTGCCTCTTGGGCTTCAGCTCAATTTTCCGGGTTGTCAGTGGCCAAGTCCTGCTCTGTTACACACTCAGTATTCCTTTGCTCTCTTTCTTCCTGTCAGTTCCTTCTCCCTGCCCTGAAATAGTGTGTTTTTACTTTGTCTGATGGCTGTTTCACCAAGTTCTGCCTGCATCCTTGCCTGGTTACCACAGTTGCCGGCTCCCCTCCTTTCCCCCACTTTCTATGTCCTGTTGTTCTAGTTATAGTCTATTGTTTGTATAATGTACAAGTTTTTCTGCTCGTGTGGCCTTGAAAAGTAGGCCAGCCTCAGAGGCTGATGAACTGAAAATGGAACTGGGTAATCAGGTGAGCTGGAAGGGATGTGTGGAGGGAGTTGGACAGAGGGAAGATGTGGGTTTTGAAAGTAATGAACAATTCATTGTTAGGGAGAGGAGGCATTGAGGCTATAGCATTTGGGTATTTGAAATGTTTCAGTGTTTTCTGTCACTGGCCACAAGAATCTTACATGTTTCTGTGCAAGTAAACGTAAAACACTGCTATGCTGTCAGAATTGTAAAAGGCTTCCAGCAGGGGCTAGCCCTTTTGAGGCTGAAGGCCAAGCAAACTGCCCCCAGCTGGGGCTTCAGGCAGTGTTGATGCCAGGAATAGAGGAAGTGCTTAGTAGTTTTCCCGAGGTTGGTTTTCAGGAATTCCAAGTCAACAACTCCTCTTTAATAAAATGGGTAGAAGTACACCTCACAGGCCCTTGGGAGGTAAGTCCCCAGGGTGTGATCCACCTCTGTAAGAAACAAATCTGTGCTTTTACATATGGGCTTTTAAATAGAGTTAAGAACCCTGGAGAGGAGAGGAGACAGGTAAGCTTTGAGATCTGTTAGAATGATTTCTCAAAGTGAAAATCTGGTCGCTTTCGCTACCCTAGATAAAACTCTTTAATGGCTTCCCATGCCTCACATGGCATTTCTTCTTAAATTCGTCGTGGAATTTAAGGCCCCTTATGCACTGGTTTTGGCTCACACCTCCACTTTCACGTGGGGCCTCTGTTCCTCACGCACACTGCCCTCCAGCCGCCCAACCAGTTTTCTGAACATACCCCCCCCACGCCACTGTACCTTTAGCATCTGCTGTTCCCTCTGGAAGGTCCAGCTCCCACTTTTGCCTGCTTAGCCCCTCAAATTTCCAGACTTACTCAAAGGTTACCTTTGGAAATCCTTTCCTGATGTCCTCTGCTTCCAAACCTTTTAGTGGTAGTGACCCCATGGCCTTATAACTGTAAAGTTCTTTGTTACCTCCAGTAACTGTGAGCTCTTTGAAGCTAGGAAATGTGGCTCGTTGCAGTGTTTAAGAATCAGGTTTGGATCCCTGCTCTACCAATCACAAGGGGTGTGACTGTTGGAAAGTGAGCTGTCCTTTCTCAGCCTCAGTGTCCTCATCTGTTAGTGTGTTATTATCTCATAGGGACTTCTGGGCCTAACCGAGCACCTAGGAAATATGAAGGTATCAGAGGTGTTTAAATTAATGAACTGATAGAGCTACCATGACAAAAGGTCCGTGTGCTTTTGGTATATTTTGTATTGTGAAAAGTCTGAGTAAAAAGAAGACCTGACTATGCCCAAAACCTTTTTCTGTCTGTCCCCTGAAGTTCCTGCATATTATTGAGCTTGTAGGCCTCTAGGTTCTCTGTTTGGTATTTGTCTTGAACTCTACAGTGTTGTCTGGTAACCAGCCCCAGCTACCTTCCTAGACAGTCAAGGAACTCAGAACTCAGAACTGATGACTTTGGCCTTTTCTAAGAATGGAGACTGGTATTCATATCAGTCTTCAAGTCTGGGCTTAACAAGGTCAGAAATGAAGGGAGGGGCTCCTTGTTAGAGTTAGACCTATGCTGTCCAGTATGGTAGCCACTAGCCACAGGTGGCTTTTGAGCACTTGAAATGTGGCTGGTCCAAATCGAGATGTTCTGTGAATGTAAAATACTTACTAGATTTTGAAGATTTAATACTGAAAAAATGGAAACTCAATAATTTTTATACTGATTGCATGTTGAAATGATAATCTTTGGGTATATTGGGTTAAATAAAATTTATTAAAATTAATTTCAGCTGTTTCTTTTTACTTTTTTGTGGGGTTACTAGAATGTTTAAAATGACATATATGACTCACATTATATTTCTTCCGGGGCAGTGCTGTTGAACACAGCACTGCCCCGGAAGTAGAGTGTTAGATCTGGGAAGATCATCTCTTATAGCCTGCCCCCACCCCCCACCCCCCGCTTTTTTAAGTTAAGGAAATTGAGACCCTGAGAGGTGAAGTGATTTGCCCTGAGTCGCATAGCCTGAATAAGATCAAGGTCTCCTGACCCTCAAGTCTGGTGTTCCTTTCACTGCGCTACGATTCTGCTACACTTGCCCTAAAATCAGTCACTCTCTGGCTGAAATTCACTGTTACTATGCAAATACATCTGGGAGGGATAACTTTAGCTGGAGTTAGCTGATTAGCTTTACCAGGTTCTGACAGAATACAGCATAGAACAGGTATTTTAAAATTTAGGGATGCTGAGCAGAGCAGCAATGGGTAATAATCTTCTTTGGTCAGATAGGAGGCTGGGAAGGTTGGGGGGTGAGGTGGAGAGATGAAATTAAGCTACTGTGGGCAATCACAGGAGTGGAGGTGGATGGGCCGGCAAAAGGCATAGTTGTTCTGCTTCCAGAAAGAGGCTTCAAGGCACTGAGGAGGTATGTCAAAGCTTTGTGCAGGTGATCTGCACTCTTTTGCATGTATGTATTTGCACCATGTGTGCATGTAACCATTTAAAAATGATAATGAAGTTTTATACATATGGTACAGAATTCAAAAGTTACTAAAGGATATTCATGGAAAAGAATATCTTTTTTTCCACTCCCAGTTTCCTGCCGAGAGACCACCACTGTTAATTAATTAATCTTGGATGATTGTTCCTCATCAGCTCATGTAGAGCCGCCTCATTCTTACTAGCTATTCAGTATTCCTGTGTGTGATAGGATCTCAGTGTAGAAAGCCCCCACGCTTTCCCTTTTTAATATATTGAAACCTGTCCACCCTCTCCTAAGCCTAAAAACACAGCACCTCTGAGTTTGAGAGTCACAGGTACTGGTCCTGCCTCTTTACTGTCACTTCATGCAAACATGGAGCAGTCTGTTCAGGCTTTCTGGTAACCACAGTGGGCAGAGAAGAGCAGGCCCTTGCTCACCTTGGACATTCAGGTTTTTTGAATCTGGACTGGCACTCAAGCAGCCTCTGCCATCTGCTGGAAAGAGCCAGAGGAAATGGCAGAAAGAGAAAGGCCTGATGTGAGTTGCAAATAGGCACCTACCTCTATCTTGCCCTCTTTCCCTTCTTGCATGGAAGAGTCCCAGGGCCAATGGAGTGTGACCTCTGGCATGCACAGGTGAGGCCAGTTGTAATTCTGCTAATTTTACTTTCTGGCTTAAGCAAGCTCCCTGCGGTAGCACCCCTTTGGAATTTAATACATGAAGTGTTTACGAGAAGAAAATAGGGCCCTTTTGCTTCCCTCCCTCTGGAAACCTTAGTTTTATGGACTGGTAAGAAGTGAAATTAAAGGCAATGTGCACAATGCCATTAGCAGCCTATGAAATCCCTCTCTGTGTCATTCCTCCAATGATAAAGTAGCGATCCAGATATTGTTTACTGGCCTCTAGGCCTCCAGGCCTCCTGATAAAACAATGACTATTTTTCTTGTGTTAAAGCAATGCATATGTATTTTGGTAAATAGTAATAATTGCATAGAAGCAAATATAGAATTCATGATCACACTACTCAGAGATAATCACTGTTAATATTGATTTTCTTTCAGTTTTCTTTCTTTAAAAATTTTATTTATTTGTCAGAGAGAGCAAGCACAAGCAGGGGGAGGGGCAGAGGGAGAAGCAGGCTCCCTGCTGAGCCAGGAGTCCGATGCCGGACTCGATCCCAGGACCTTGGGATCATGACCTGAGCTGAAGGCAGACGCTTAACCAACTGAGCCCCCCAGGCATCTCTCAGTTTTATTTTTTTTAAGCATCTAACACTCTCGGTAGCCCGGGTGCTTGAAAAACTGAAAAAATGGAAATTTCTAGACAGAATGTTCGTGAGTGGGACTAACTGGCTCAGCTGGGTGCTGTCTACTGAAGAGAGTAGACATGATCTTGGAAAGGTCGGGTTGGGGGAGAAGAGGCCGTGCAGCCAGTTGTTCTTCTGTGGCGGCTAAACAGCTTGAGGTATAATGGAATGGTGAAATGTCCACTAATGCCCACTTTCACCAGCGCTGCCAGATCCCAATAGGTAGGATTGGGATTTCATTACCTACTTCTAATTTTAATACTGACCCAAGCTCACATTTAACACAATTTCCAAGTTCCTGTTTCTTTGAAACTTTTAACATCCCCTTGTCCCTGTTATACTATTTGAGGCAGGGACTGACAGGCGTAAGATAGTATTTGGAGACTTGGTTGAAAAACAAAAGGATATTTGCAGAAGTATGCCAGTATAGATAAAAGTCACTTTATTTTATTTTTTAACTATATGTATAGTTTTATATATATAGTTATATATACATATATATATATATTTTTTTTTTAAAGATTTTATTTAAGAGAGAGAGACTGAGAGAGCATGAACTGGGGGAGAGGCAGAGGGAGAGGGTGCCCTGCTGAGCAGGGAGCCCAATGTGGGGCTTGCTGAGATCATGACCTGAGCCAGAGTCAGATGCTTAACTGACTGAGCCACCGAAGTGCCCCAACAATATACTGTTTTTAAGATTTTATTTATTTATTTATTTATTTGAGGGAGAGAAAAAGAGGGAGAATGAGAGGAAAGGGCCAAGAAGCAGGCTTCCCACTGAGCAGGGAGCCTGATGCTGGGCTCGATTCCGGAACTCTGGGATCATGACCTGAGCCAAAGGCAGACACTTAACCAACTGAGCCACCCAGGTGCCCCCAAAAAAGTCACTTTAGTGTTAACATCAGGGCACCTGGCTTTTTAAAAATCTTTTTAAAAAATAGTAACATCAATTTTATTTATATAGAGAGATTCTTTGGGCAGAAAACCAAATTGTATGGTCCTTAGAATGTAACCAGCAGATTCTCACACTCAGAGAGATATTACATTCTAGAAAAAACCCATTTGTACTTTTATGCAAAAGGCTTGTTTTCCAAATGCAATAGAGTACTGTCTCTTTGGTGCCTTCATCTGTCTCTAGCCTCTCTGACTCCTCCTTTGCTGTTTCTTTGGCTGGTTTCTCTTCTTCTTTTGGCCTTCAAACTTGAAGTGAGTGTATCCTCAAGGCTCTGCCCACAGCTCTTCTCTTTCTACATATTCTCTCTTGGTGAGTTTTTCTACTCTCATGGATTCAAGTACCTATCTGAAAGACCTTCCAGTCTCCAACTCCATCTCTCATTTCTCAGGGTTTGTCTAATTATATTTCCAACTGCAGAGAAAACCTGGACCCACATTCCTTCTCTCCTCTTCCTTAAGTCTCTCATGCGGACTGTTGGTCTTCATTCTTACTGTTAATTAGCTTCACGCCCAAACCCAGCAGGCCCTGTGTTCTCCCTTGTCCTTCACCTTTCCATAGACTGCTTATCCTTTAGATCTCAACTTATTAGTCATCCAAATTTCTCCTTCTATGACATTTCTACTGACCATTCTTGGTATTGTCATGATATTTCTCTTTTCGGACAGTCTCTTGTACTTAATAGCCAAACTATTCATTTTACTAAGTCGTAGATCCCTGTTTTGTTCTTTAACTATTTTAGAAAGTCATATTTTGTCTCTCTAACTGGATAAAAGCCTTTTGTATGGGACAGGGACCATGTCTTCTTCTTCTTTTTTTAAAATTTATTTTTGATGTAAAGTTCGATGATTCATTAGTTGCATATAACATCCAGTGCACCATGCAATACGTGCCCTCCTTACCACCCATCACCAGCCTATCCTTCCCCCACCCCCCTCCCCTCTGAAGCCCTCAGTTTGTTTCTCAGAGTCCATAGTCTCTCATGCTTCATTCCCCCTTCTCATTACCCCTCCTTTCTTTATCCCTTTTTTCTCCTACCGATCTTCCTAGTTCTTATGTTCCATAGATGAGAGAAATCATATGATAATTGTCCTTCTCTGCTTGACTTATTTCACTTAGCATTATCTCCTCCAGTGCCGTCCATGTTGCAGCAAATGTTAAGAACTCGTTCTTTCTGATAGCTGAGTAATATTCCATTGTATATATGGACCACAACTTCTTAATCCAGTCATCTGTTGAAGGGCATCTCGGTTCCTTCCATGATTTCGCTATTGTGGACAATGCTGCTGTGAACACTGGGGTGCATATGGCCCTTCTCTTTACTACATCTGTATCTTTGGGGTAAACACCCAGTAGTGCAATGGCTGGGTCATAGGGTAGCTCAATTTTTAACTTTTTAAGGGACCTCCACACTGTTTTCCATAGTGGCTGTACCAACTTGCATTCCCACCAACAATGTAGGAGGGATCCCCTTTCTCCACATCCTCTCCAGCAATTGCTGTTTCCTGCCTTGTCAATTTTTGCCATTCTAACTGGCGTAAGGTGGTATCTTAGTGTGGTTTTGATTTGAATTTCCCTGATGGCTAATGATTTTGAACATTTTTCATGTGTCTGTTAGCCATTTCTATGTCTTCATTGGAAAAGTGTCTGTTCATATTTTCTGCCCATTTTTATGATTTGTTTATTTGTTTCTCGTGTATTGAGTTTGAGAAGTTCTTTGTAGATCTTGCATACCAGTCTTTTATCTGTCGTATCATTTGCAAATATATTCTTCCATTCCGTGGGCTGCCTCTTAGTTTTTTTTGACTGTTTCCTTGGCTGTACAGAAGCTTTTTATCTTGATGAAGTCCCACAAGTTCATTTTTATCTTTTGTTTCTCTTGCCTTTGGAGATGTGTCATGAAAAAGGTTGCTTTGGCCGATGTCGTAGAGGTTGCTGCCTATGCTTTCCTCTAGGATTTTGATGGATTCCTGTCTCACATCGAGGTCTTTCATCCATTTGGAATTTATCTTTGTGTATGGTGTGAGAGAGTGGTCAAGTTGCATTCTTTTGCATGTAGCTGAGGGACCATGTCTTCTAACAATAATAGCGAACAGGCACCATTCAAAGCACTTATATTTACTAATTCAATCTTCTTTTTTTATTTAATTTTTTATTTTTATTTATTTATTTTTTTGATTTAATGTTTGATGATTCATTAGTTGCGTATAACACCCAGTCAATCTTCTAACAAGCCAGTGAGGCAGGTATTATCTCTATTTTAGATAGATAATAAACAGATACAGAAAGATTAAGTAACTTGACCAATTGTCCCATAGCTATTAAGTAGTAAAGCTGGGATCTGAACATAGGCTGACTGACACCAGAGTTCATGTTCTTATATCCCCTATAACAAACGGAATGAGGCCATGCAGGTAAGAGGCCATGTAATAAAGATTTTTTGAATAAACTTGGATTTGGTCTTGAGAATTAGAGGAAAGAAGAAATAGAAGCAGCAAAGAGGGTGAGCAGAAAGGCAAGCATCAGGGCTGAAGGGTGGAGGTGGAGGTAGAAAGAGAAGACAGATCTTTGGCACTGTTTTAGCAGTGTCATTGCTCAGCTTACTGCAGAGGGAAAGTGCAGGAGGTATTCCTTCTCAAGTGTACCAGTGATGACAAAGACAGCCTGGCAGGTGTCATTCAGTGTAGATATAAATACAAGCTTGTGGTTCTATCAGATGACTTCTATGGACAAGCCAGGCTCTCGGTTACCAGCAGACTCCGCTGGATCCCAAGGAATGGGTTGCTTTCTCTGAAAGGAAGCTACTCTGTGTCTTTGATCCCTTTCAAAGTGCTGTCTGAGAGTTTTGCTCACCCTTCCTAATCTGTTGCCAAGCTGGAATGCTGCTAAAATTGGCTTGTTACCCTAAAAAAGCCATCCTACACACTCTGGATCTCCCTGAGCATTTGGTCTCTTGACTGTGGGTGGCAGCCTCCTCCCAGCAGGTACACACTCCTCTGGAACATTCTGAAGATCCTACCCCCTTCCCTTTTAGTACTCGTTACTGTTCTGTCCTATTTGTGGATTTCATGGTCTCCTAGGTGACAGTTAGCTGTTTCAGAGGTGCTAAAGACAATGGTTAAAAGATATGCCCCATTAATCCTCCCAAGAAATACAAGGAATTTTACAAAGCCTTTTTTTTTTTTTTTAAGAGATCAGGCTTAAACCCAATGGGATAATTTTGCTATATAAGTGTGGGACGGTGTTTGAGAGTGTGGGCCCTGAGACCTTAATACCTGAGTTCATATCTTGGTTTCCCAACTTTGACCTTGGGCAAACCATCTTTTCCTGTGCTTTACTTTCTTCATCTGCAAAATGAGGATATAAATTGTATTTACTTCATAGGTTTGTTGTGAAGATTGAATGGTACTAACTTGTATAAACACTGAAAAAGTTCATAGCATATAGTGAGCAGGTGCTAGTTATTCTTAACATTGCCATTAATTAAGTGTGAGCTGTGGGAGGGAGAGTCAGTAGTGTTAGATCATTCATTCATTCATAATGTTAGATCATTCATCATCATCAAACTGTGAAACAGGAAGCCTCCCCCAATTCCTGGTTCTCAGCTCAGGAACTAGGCTTTGCAGGTGACTCTAACTACTTAAAGAAGTTCCAAGCCTTTTTTTATATGTTTATTTAAGAACATATTTAGTTTTCTGAATATGCAGTGCAGTCATATGGTTTTTAAAAAAAAAAGTATGAAAAGGCCTAATGTGAAGAACTTTCCATTCCTGTCTATCATCCAGCAAGTTCCTTCCTCTCCCAAGTGCTGGTTGCTGCTATTCATTTTTTTATTTCTTCTTCTTGAGTTTCTTTGTACATATATAACAAAATATGAATATAGATCCTATTTTTTTCTTTTTTAAAAAACATAGTTGTAGTATGTTATATGCACTGTTTAATTCCCTGTTTTTTATTTTTTCAAAGATTAAAAATGATTTTGAGGGAGATAAAGGAAAATATGTTACTATAATATGGACCTTTGGAAATAGGATTAGGCTGGTTTTGGTTCTGGCTCTGATACTAACTTGCTCCATAACTGCAAAAATCACTTAATCTTGGGTCACAGTTTTCTCACTTCAAAGATGGCGATAAAAATTACCTGCCTTATACTATTTTGTGTCAAGTGAGCAAAAGTCTATTAAAAATTTTGAAAAGTATTAAGTGATACACATGGGGTGGAGTATTGAAAACACTACGTAATACTTAATATTATAAAATAGGATGGTTAAGTCTTTTTATTAAAATAGGTTGAAAATTTTTGAAATAAGGGCACTTGGGTGGTGTTAGTCAGTTAAGTGTCTGCCTTGGGCTTGGATCATGATCCTGGCATCCTGGAGTGGAGTCCTACGTCAGTCTCCCTGCTCAGCGGGGAGTCTGCTTCTCCCTCCCCCTGCTCTTGTGCTCCTGCTCTCTCTCTCTCCTTCTCAAATAAATAAATAAATAAATAAATAAATAAATAAAATCTTAAAAAAAAAAAAGAAAATATTTGAAATAGATGCATGAAATAGAAAGACTAAATAAATACTGACTTTTCATAGAGGCTCATTTAGTTGAATTAAGTAAGACTTAAATGATCCATTAGAGATCTGTGTATAGTTACATATGCAACTACAAATTAACACTTTCTCTGAATTATTTCAAATCATCAGGTAATAGGTTAAAAAAGAATATGCTCTCCGCTTTACCTTTACTTAGGAGGGTGGGGATTGGTGAGTGAGGAGGTAATAGTGTTTGTGAGAGAATATTTTTTTCAAACTTCTCTCTCTCTCTCTGTATATATATATGTGTGTGTGTGTGTGTGTGTGTATTTACTATTTTTTTTAAATTGAAGTATAGTTGACACAATGTTATTTTAGTTTCAGGTATACAACATAGTGATTTGACAACTTATGTTATGCTGTGCTCACCACAAATGTAGTTCCCATCTGTCACCACACAATGCTATTCAATACCATTGACTATATGCCCTATGCTGTACTTTTTATTCCCATGACTTATTCCATAACTGGAAACCTGTATCTCCCACTCCCCTTCATCTGTTTTGTCACTCCTCTCACTCCCCTTCCCTCTGGCAACCATCAGTTTGTCCTCTGTATTTATGGGTCTGTTTCTGCTTTTTGTTTATTCATTTCTTTTGTTTTTTAGATTCCACATATGAATGAAATCACTCTAGGTCCATCCATATTGTCACAAATGGCAAGATCTCGTTCTTTTATATGGCTGAGTAATATTCCATTGCGTATACCACATCGTCTTTTATCGTTCATTTATTGATGGATACTTGAGTTGCTTTCATATCTTGGCTATTATAAATAATGTTGTGATAAACATAGGAGTACATACATCTTTTTCAAATTAGTATTTTCACTTGTTTGGGTAAATACCTGGTAGTGGAATTACTGGATCACATGGTAATTCTATTTTTAATTTTTTGAGGAAACTTCGTACTGTTTTCCATAGTGGCTGCACCAGTTTACATTCCCACCAACAGTGCACAAGGGTTCCTTTAGTGAGAGAATATTTTGTTTGGCTAAAGAGAAAGGCTGGGAATATCTGGACCAAGAGGGGTAAATCTACTTTATAAGCAAGAGTCCATGACAGGGAAGCAGGTACAGGTGGGTAAAGTTTTGGTGGGTACTTGAGTTTTAAAAATGGACTCATGAGGCAATATCGCTAGAGTCAAGAACCAAAAAGTCAAATTGACTGGAGTGAAGAATAGCCTGGGTCCTAGCCTGGCTCTGCTGCTGCATGGAATGGACTTTATTTTTAGGTTGTTTTAACAGTCCATGTTACTTATTATATTTTAACATACCAAATACTTTCTATTTATTCAAACAACTTTACTGAAAGGTTGAAAATTAAATAATCTAAATCTTCTCTGTCATATACATTCATATTTGTTTATCATAAGCACGTATAGACTGCTTTCAGTTCTGCAGCTTTTTCATTTACTATTATCATCTACTCAGTTTCCAACATTATCTACTTCCTTTCCATATGTGTTTGTTTCCTACGGTGACTGTCACAGATTACCACAAACTGGGTAGCTTAAAACAACAGAAATTTAGAAGGCTTCAGAGGGGAGGTGGGTGATGGGGGATGATAGGCTCTGGTGATGGGTAGTAAGGAGGGCACGTATTGCATGGTGCACTGGGTGTTAATACGCAAGTAATGAATCATGGAACTTTACACCAAAAACTAGGGATGTACTGTATGGTGACTAACATAATAAAAAAATATTATTATTTTTAAAAAAAAGTCCATGCTTGAAGCTCTTAAAAAAAAATTTTATTCTCTCACAGCTTTGGAGGCCAGGAGTCCAAAATCAAGGCGTCTCTCTGAAAGCTGTAGGGGAGAATCCTTCCTTGCCTTTTTCAGGTCTGAGTGGCTCCTTGCATGGAGAGGGAGGAAGGTGGTAGAAGAGTAGGGGACCTTAGTTTTGTCTGGTCTCTGGAATTCAGCTAGACAGCTATCAAATCATTCTGAACACCTGTGAACTCAACCAGAGATCTAAGAAGAGAATTAGTGCAATTCTACAAAAAGAAAAGGGACCACTTTCTACAAGAATGACAAGACGGAAAAACTCACCCCCAAAAAGAGAACAAGATGCAGTACTGAATCAGTATAGACATAAGTAAGATGTCTGAACTAGAGTTCAGAATAATGATTAGAAAGATACTATCTGGGCTTGAAAAGAGCATAGAGGACACTAGAGAATCCCTCCCTGGAGAAATGAGTGGCTCCTCACATTCACTGCTTTGGGGCAACATAACTCCCATCTCTGCCTCCATCTTCATTTGGCCTTCTGTGTTTCTATCTTCTTTTCTAATGCTTATAAGGGAAATTGTCATTGAATATAGGACCCACCCTAATCCAGATGATCACATCTTGATACATCTTAATTGCATCTAAAAAGACTGGTACCCCAAATAACAGTGTGAGATTCCAAGTGGACATGTCTTTTGGGGACCACAATTCAACTCACTGGTATACATTAGTACCCATATAGTATTCCTTCCTATTTTTAAAAAGATTTTATTTATTTACTTGAGACAGAGCAAGTACAGAGAGAGAGGGAGAAGTAGACGGCCACTGAGCAGGGAGCCTGATGTGGGACTAGATCCCAGGACTCTCGGATCATGACCTGAGCCGAAGGCAGACACTTAACGGATTGAGCCACCCAGGTGCCCCATATCCCTTCCTATTAATAAGCTGGCCATTTCAGTTCTTTCTGACTTTTTGCTGATATGAATAGCAGCTCTAAACAGATGCATATGAAAATGCCACGAAACAGTACTATTATTTTCCTTGTGTGGTATTTTCTTGGATAATTTTCTGAAGTCAATTTATAACGTCAGTGGTGAGAACAGGTTTCCAGCTCTTTTAACATACTGCCAGGGTGTGGTCCAGAGAGATTGGATCACTTTGCAATACTCACAGCAATATGTGAAATAACTGCCACCCCAAAAAAGACAGAGACAATTCAGCCAATTGTTTCAATGTCCAACAAGAGGCAATTAATCTAACAATTAAAGAATTAACTATAAACAGAATACCAAAGCTTCAGAGAGAAGAAGGTAATGACTCAACTGCCTTATCTTTGCTGACTTTATCCCACACAGATCTGTTGATGGTTTTTTAGGGGCTGGCAGCTGAAGAAAGTGGTTACCTGATCTGTAACAGAACCTTAGATGCAATGAGGGTAAGGCCTTCCGCACTGGCCTCTAATCAGCTTGAGCCAACTTGTGAGGGAAATGAGTTTTTTTCTTAGTTCCCCAACCTCAGCATTCTTTGCAATTTGCTTGTCTGTCTTTGACCCCCAGGCCTAAGCGCCTACCGCCTCACATTCTCACTGCTTCATTTTTCTGCTGAATTCTCTGTGGCTGACCTAAGTGAGCCTAAAGGGCTGATCACCTCAGGGGAGGTGAGTTTAACAGGGATTAAAAGCTAAAGTTATGGAGATCATGCACTAAAAGGTGCCATTTCTGGTGTCAACCAATTGGGAGGAGTGTGAGCAGAGGAAGAATCAGGGCAATAGGAAAATACTGCCTTCCCCAGCTTAAAACAAAACAACCCAGACTCTCTTAAGGTTGATTTTGAAAGGAGACTTGCTCGGGAGAAGGTAAACTGGATTGTGTGACTCCAAATTTATCCTGAGACTCACCTCCTTGATGGTGTCTTGATGATTATGGTGGCTGCAACCATGCAGACTTCAAAGAGAACCACTTCATCTGTGATTACTGTGGCCAAAGATTCCCGTCCTTCTCTTAGTACCAGGCAGCACAGGAGAAACAGGTTGGACTATTATTGTGTATATGCGAGTGTACTTAAGACTAGAGAATAACCGGGGGTGCCTGGGTGGCACAGCGGTTAAACGTCTGCCTTCGGCTCAGGGCATGATCCCGGCGTTATGGGATCGAGCCCCACATCAGCCTCCTCTGCTATGAGCCTGCTTCTTCCTCTCCCACTCCCCCTGCTTGTGTTCCCTCTCTCTCTGGCTGTCTCTATCTCTGTCAAATAAATAAAAAAGAAAAAAAAAAAAGACTAGAGAATAACCAAAGTTAAGTAAACATGATGAATACCTAAATCTAGATAATCTGATTATAAAATCTAATCTGCTGTCTGGAATTTGTCATCTCACAGCAGTGTAGGTGCCTGGAAATTAACAGGTCTTTTTTTTTGTATCTCTTCCTCCAGGTTCCCAGTCTCCCTCCCCACGGGAACTCCATCTTTAATACACACCCCTGGGAGCACCAAACTAGATATGTGGACTCTCAAAGTCTAAGCTAAGAGAATGAGGAGAAGTCCTCTTTACCTGCAGTTTGCCCTTCCAGTTCCACTTTATAGGTAATGATGGAACATTTGAGTTTAGCCTTTGGTACCAGACTCCCTGAGTACAAACCCCAGCTCTACCTCTTAACAGTTTTGATCAGGATTGAGTTAATATGTCCTTTTTCTTTTTAAGATTTATTTATTTATTTATTTATTTATTTATTTGAAGGGGAGTTGGGCAGAGAGAGAGAAAATCTCAAGCAGACTCCCCAGTGAGCCCAAGATCATGACCTGAGCCGAAACCAAGAGTTCGATGCTTTACCGACTGAGCCGCCCAGGTGCCCCAGGATTGACAATAACATTTCTAAGTCAGATAGTTCATTTTTAAAATGGGATAACAAATTTTTTAATTTCAGAGGTTTATGGTAAGGAATAAAAGAGATAAACCCTTAGCACAGTGTTTGGCACATAGAAAGTGTTGTGTCAGCAAATATGACAGACATAAGTGTAAATAAATACTGTATAAATAATAAGTATATAAATATCATGAAGACTAACTCTTCTCTTGAGTGACTGATAGAAATTACCTTACCTCCTACTCAAATGGATGTGGCTCAACTTTTTAGACTATCACAAAAATGATTATATTTGAGAATGTGACTTCACAGCCCAAAAAATTCATGCAAGAAATGCATTCATACATAGTTACTGGGATGCGGAGTAATTTCTTTACAAGGCCTGAGTAACAGTGAACAGGAATTTTTTTTCTCAGAAATATAATCACTAGTATTGTTGTTATCATTTTTATCGAGAGGGAGAGAAAGAGGGAGAGAGAGAGAGAGAAGGAGAGAAGTATTGACTTAAGGAATTGGCTCACGTGATTATGGGAGCTGACAGATCCCAAGATCTGCAGTCATCAAGCTGGAGACCCAGGAGAACTGATGGTACAGTTCTAGTCCAAGGGCGAGAGACTAATGTAATGTCCTGGCAGGCAGCCGTTCTCTCTTACTTAGCTTTCTGTTTCTATTCCAGTCTTCAGTTTATTGGGTGAAATCCACCACGTTATCAAGGGCAGTCTGCTTTACCCAGTCTACTGATTCACATGTTAATCTCATTCAGAAGAACCCTCGCAGATACACCCATAATAATTTTCTGACCAAATATCTGGGAATCCTATGACCCAGTAAAGTTGAAACATAATAATCATCCAGGGACTGAAAAAACATGTCCTTCCTCCTTTCCAAACTTCCACTCAGTGATAAAGGCATAGGGTGGAAGTGGGATGGGGAATTATCAATGAAATCTGGGTTGCCACAAGTCAAATAATTTTAAGAGGATTTAAAAACTAAAAGGAAGCAAGCATTTTTTTTTTTTTATTCCAAAGACCCTAAGGCCACAGTCTTAGTCTGCTCCAGCTGTCATAACAAAATATCACACACTGGGTATATTAAACAACAGAAATGAATTTTCTCATAGCTCTGGAGGCTGGAAATCTAAGACTAACATCCAGCAGGGCCAATTTCTGGTGAGACCTCTCTTTCTGACTTGTATACAGCTTCCTTTTTGTGTCCTCATATGGCCTTCCTCTGTGCATGTGCATTCCTTGTGTCACTTCATCTTCCTACAAGGACACCAGACACTGGATTAGGGCCCTACTCTTAGTGACTTCATTTAACTTTAGTTATCTCCCTAATGGCCCTGTCTCCAAATAGGCACAGTGGGGATTAGGGCTTCAACATAGGAATGGGGGGGAGAGCACAACCCAGCATTTATGGGGTGGTCATGGCTCCCTCCAGCCCAAACTCCATAAAGGGAAGGATGACAAAGTTCAAAGGGCAATTATCATATGATTTCTCTCATCTATGGAACATAAGAACTAGGAAGATTGGTAGGGGAAGAAAGGGATAAAGAAAGGGTGGGTAATCAGAAGGGGGAATGAAGCATGAGAGACTATGGACTCTGAGAAACAAACTGAGGGCTTCAGAGGGGAGGGGGGTAGGGGAATGGGATAGGCTGGTGATGGGTGGTAAGGAGGGCATGTATTACATGGTGCACTGGGTGTTATACGCAACTAATGAATCATCGAACTTTACATCAGAAACCAGGGATGTACTGTATGGTGACTAACATAATATAATAAAAAACATTAAAATTTAAAAAAAGGGCATCATCATAATCACTAGTATTGTCATTATCATTTTTATCTTGAGACATTAAGCACCTGTTCACAACATATTTGCTGATTCACAAGGAGAACTCAAAAATCATTTTATTCAACAGTGTTTATTGAGCATCTTTGATACACTCAACTAGCTACTTCTTTTTGGTCTGATGCATTTATTGCTATATCCCCCACCCTAGACAGTATCTGACACATCATACATACTCAATAAATGTCAGTGAAATTGACTGAAAGTGTAAGTGCTCATGAGCTTTCAGAGATCCAGGTCTCCCAGAAGGCTCTCTCCCGCCCCCAGCCTCTGCTGTGTCTGCGCCTGGCTCATGGACACTGACCCTTGGGCAGCTCACCATGGGCTTGTTGATCTAACAACCACTCAACTTTGCTCCCTGGATTCTGTCTTGGCCTCTGTCCCAGGCTTTCCAGGAAATCCAAACCCAGCTGTTCTCAGTCTTGACTTTGCTATTCCTTACTGATCTCTGTAACTTTGTGGGGCTCCCACTCCTCTGTGTGGCAGATACATGAATGGCCAGTCAAATTGGGTCTGTTGTCAATGCTATGACCACATAGCAGGTCTTTTTTTTAATGTAAATTTTAATTAGTGAACATACAGTGCAATATTAGTTTCTGGAATAGAATTTGGTGATTCTTCACATACATACAGCATCAGTGCTCATCACAAGTGCCCTCTTTAATATACATCACTCGTCTAGCCCATCCCCCACCTGCCTCCCTCCATCAGCCCTCAGTTTGTTCTCTGTTAAGTGTCTCTATGGTTTGTTTCCCTTTCTCCCTTTTTTCTTTCCCCTCTTCCCATATGTTCATCTGTTTTGTTTCTTAAATTCCACATGTGAGTGAGATCATGTGGTATTTGTCTTTCTCTGACTGACTGATTTCAGCATAATACACTCTAGCTCCATCCATATCATTGCAAATGGCAAGATTTCATTCTTTTAGATGATTGAGTAATATTCCATTGTATATATGCACCACATTTTCTTTTTTTCCTTTTTTTATAATAATTTTTTTATTATGTTAGTCACTATACAGTACATCCCAAGTTTTTGATGTAAAGTTCCATGATTCATTACTTGCTTATAACACCCAGTGCTCCATGCAATACGTGCCCTCCTTAATACCCATCACCGGCCTATCCCAATCCCCCACCCCCCTCCCCTCTGAAGTCTTCAGTTTGTTTCCCAGAGTCCATAGTCTCTCATGGTTCATTCCCCCTTCTTTTTAACCCCCCCTTCCTTCTCCCCTTTCTTCTCCTACCGATCTTCCTACTTCTTATGTTCCGTAAATGAGTGAAACCATGTGATAATTGTCTGTCTCTGTTTGACTTATTTCGCTTTGCACCACATTTTCTTTATCTATTCTTCAGTCGATGGACATTTGGGCTCTCTCCATAGTTTGGCTATTGTTGATAATGTTGCTATAAACATCGAGGTGCATGTACCCCTTTGAATCTGTAATTTTGTATCCTTTGAGTAAATACCTAGGATCAACTAGTCACTTTTGATGGGGGAGGACAACATAACCGTTGCCTT
Source organism: Ailuropoda melanoleuca (assembly GCF_002007445.2). NCBI lineage: Eukaryota > Metazoa > Chordata > Mammalia > Carnivora > Ursidae > Ailuropoda > Ailuropoda melanoleuca. The sequence continues at coordinate 64,641 of NC_048233.1, read as the reverse complement.
TAAGGTGTTCCAAATTTGTAGGAATGTTTAAACACATGCACACACACACATATCTAGAATCCAAAGTGGAAAGTGATAAGTGTAATGGAAGAAGTAATGGAATATGCTATGGGATTTGGAAGAGAAAGAAATATATAGTTAGTAATAGTCATTATCCTTTATTGAGCATTTACCATTATATGCTTGGGAGTTAGCTTAATCATGATTCTCAATTTTCAGGATCTTATATTAAGACAGACAAAAATTCAACTCATAACCTAATAAGTACTGTATGTATCAGTGGGCAAAGTGTAGTACTTTAGTCAAACCAACTCTGTGTAGTAGTATCTTGAGAAAAGCCATGAATTTGCCTGGAGTGATTCGATGATTGGTGGTCAGGTGCCTGAGAAAAGTGGGATGGGAGACTGGGTTTCATATTTCAGCAGGGATTGGCCTCTGCTGGGGAAAGTGGATGGAGGTTTAATAATGTTGCCAAAATCAGAAGTGTAAAGAGAGGGGATCTTACCAAGGCCAGACTCAGTTGCTCCCAGCCGTCTCCAACTAGAGAAATCCCTTGCCCTGCAACATCATTGTGGCCACCAGGAGGAGGCCCTATTATTGGGCAAAGAGGAAGCCAGAACCCTGATATGATTTAGTACATTCTGGGCTAAAAAGTAAGGAAGAGGGAGTGATGATAAATGGATCAAGAAAGAGATTTGAAATTAATGGTGGAGGAGTGATGTACACCAAATAGAGCAGTAGAAACAGAAACAGCTTAAGTACTGAGCACCTGCTGTGTACCAGGAGCTCTATGGCTTTATATATGTTATCTCAATTAATTCTCCAGTGACCACACAGGCTTAGATGGAAGTAGAAACAGGTTACTAGGGCAGAGGCTCAGCACAGGCAGGTAAGAAGCAGAGCGGAGCTTGGAAGCCTACTCCTCCTAGCAGGGAGCCCTGCATGCTCCTGGGTGTAGGGTGACTGCTGTCAACTAAACCCCAATTAGGTGCCTTTCCTGCCTGGCCCAGTCCTTCCTGGCAGCTAGTGTTTGGCAGCAGGAAGAGAATGAAAGTTTGGGCAGTGATGAACATTTTGTTTAGCAGCACTTTTACATTTCTTTCCTAAGCAGCTTTCCAGCTAATGGCCGATCACACAGAGTGTACAAGTGCGCTTTGGTAATAGGACTGCCACCCCCACCGAGCCACGGAAGCGCTGGGAACTCAACCCCGCAGTTCCCAGGGCGAGCAGTTCCCAATGCCGAGGGTGCACCCAGAGGCGGGGTGGGGCCACGGCGCTGCCCGGGGATTTGAGCCGCGGGTGGGCGGGGAAGAGCAATTGTGACCTGCTCCGGTCCCTCCCCTCCCTGGGCACTGTGATGCTGCAGGGCAGCTGCTGGCCCAGCATGTCTGTCCCCCGGCCCCCTCCCACCCAGTGTGTCACAACAGCGGAGGCGGCTGTATCTAGAGCAGTTGGGGTGGGCAGGCCCAGCTGCGAGGCGAGCCAGCGAGGAGAGCAGCCGCGATGGTGAGCCTTTCCAGGGCCCGGGGCTGGGGGCTGGGGATCTGGGGCGCGCAACTGGCACCCAGCCGAGATCCATATCTACTCGGGGGCCAACGGAACCATTGCTTTGGATCTTCAGAGCTCGAAGTCTCTTGGGCTGTCAGTTCAGGGTCAAGGGGGTCTGTACCCTCGGGCGGAGGACACCGTGCAAGTACCCTTCATAATAGGCATAAAGTAGAGACCTGAGGCGAATAGTCCCCCAAAGGGACCTAAGGGGGATTTGCGCACGCAGTGAGGAGAGGGAGGGCGTGGGAAGCCCGCGCAGAAGAGGTGAGATTCTGGGCGATCCTCAGGTGGGCAGCTCAGGGACTAGAGTGGGCTAAGTAGGGGACAGTCCAGGGATTACAGGTGGGTGAGCTGGGCCCCAGCGGCTGGGGGAGCGGGCGCAGTTAGGTCCCCAAATCCAATCAAGTGTGACTGAGCCCCAGGATGTGATAGAGGACTTAGGGTGTCACAGGCTCCCCACACTTGAGTTCGTTTTCCTTTCTGGTCTCTGAACATTCGCTTTGGTTTGGGGGGCGTTTAAAACTTGGGTGCCCCACGCCAACTCCCCAGTTTTTCCCTCGGTCAGGATCGGAAGCACTTTGGCACACAGAAGTCTCCCTCCGGAAGGAAAGGGGACCTCAGGCTCCTCTTTTGTTTACTATCATGGTTAAGGGCTCAGGGGTGGCTCCGTTCTCCCTCCCCAAAATCTAACTCGTTTTGTAGACCAGATCTTACTTGCTGGAGGGGAGCCTCTTCAGGCCCTCCAGAATCCTTCCCGTCACCCTCCCTCCCTCTCCCCCGGGAGTGGGTAAAATCGTCCCCAATCCACTTCCCTGAACGCTGGAAAACCTGGAATCTCCTTGTTCAGAGCCCTGGTATTTTGGTAGCAGGGAGGTGGGTTGGAAGGGTTGGGTGGAGGAGGGGAACAGAATAAGCAAGTCTCATAAGCCAAGGTCAGGTTCTCTGGGTACTCTTGCTCTAGGTGTCAGTGACAGAGCAGAGCAAGCCAGAAAACTCCCCTCCTCCCCCAGCCTCTGCTCTGTTTGGAAAGTGCCCAGGGCCTCTAGCTCTGGCTCCAGCTGTTTTTTAGCTAGAGGTCTGTCCAGTAGCCTCTTTCTCAGGAGCAAGCTCCCAGACCCACCTGGGAGCTTGAAGAACTTGGGAAATATTGGTGATAGCAGCCAAAGGAATCCACTCCTGTCGGAGGCCCCTGATGTGAGGCCATAGAAGAAGCCCAGAGAAAGATTTTGACTCCTGGCTAGCTTCAGGAAGGTCCATTAACCTCTCTGGACTGGCCTTCTCATCTACAAAATGAAGAGGGGTTATAGTTACAATTTCCAAGGCTCCACCTAGCTTTACTATTTTAAACTTCTTATTGTGGAGAATTTCAACCATATACAACAGGGGAGAGAATGGCATAGTCAACCCCAGGATATGCCTCATCCAGTTTCAACAATTATCTACTTATGACAAGTCTTGCTTCATTTATTCCCCTTTCCCTCACTTCTTATTATTCTGAAGCAATTCTAGGCAGCATACTCAAAATTTGATATTTAATATTTATAGTATCTGGCATGTAGTGCCTTATAATCTTCAAAGTGCTTTCTCTTGCATGTTTTAATTTTGACCTGAATACCATCGTGACTCTCAGAGTAGAGCCTAAAGGAGGCTTACAGGGGAGCCAAGGACCATAATCTAGCCCTCTGAGCAAACTTAATGTATATTCAATAGGCAAGTTTCCGAAAATATCTGGTAAATAAAAATTTTAAACAGTAAAAACTTATTTTAAATGTGGTTGTTTAACTGAAAACCTATGGTTGAATATTTTGAAAAGAGAATATTTTATTTATTATGAAACTGAATTTTGTATAGCAGGTTGTGTTTAAAATATTTAATTACATGGGCAGCATTGTCTTAATGGGAAAACATTTTTTATTGGCCATTTCCTACTCATAGAATCTCTTTTTAAAAAATCTCTTGACTCTTTCCTAAAAGGCTAGACTGACACATCTAATAAACAAAGACCCAAAGAATCCCACCCTTGCAGAAAGGACTTTACTTCCTTTAACAGGTGGTTTCAGGCAGCCATCCTCCAGAATTCCCTTCCCTTGTGGGGGTTGGAGGGAGAGGCCTGCTTCTGTGTTAAGAAGAATTAGATTCAACAGTCCTGTAGGTTCTGAGTAAGAAATGTATAACTAATCCTATAACTGAGCATTCCCATCTGCTCTCAGTGTCCTTCTAGGAAGCAGTTCTTCTGGGAACTGAGACTAGGATGCCTTTGGGGAAAGTGGTATGGAGACTCCTGGCCAGGTGCCCCAAGTCAAGCCCATGTCAATGACATCAGGGCACAGAGAAAGTGTCTGGGTTTATGGGGAGGTGAGAACATCTGCAGCACAGCCATCTTTTTTTTTTTTTTAAGTTTATTATTATATTATGTTAGTCACCATACAGTACATCCCTGGATTCTGATGCAAAGTTCGATGCTTCATTAGTTGCGTATAACACCCAGTGCACCATGCAATACGTGCCCTCCTTACTACCCATCACCAGTCTATCCCATTCCCCCACCCCCTCCCCTCTGAAGTCTTCAGTTTGCTTCTCATAGTCCATAGTCTTTCGTGTTTCCTTCCCCCTTCTGATTACCCCCCCTTTCTTTATCCCTTTCTTCCCCTACCGATCATCCTAGTTCTTATGTTCCATAGATGAGAGAAATCATATGATAATTGTCTTTCTCTGCTTGACTTATTTCACTTAGCATTATCTCCTCCAGTGCCGTCCATGTTGCAGCAAATGTTGAGAATTCGTTCTTTCTGATAGCTGAGTAATATTCCATTGTATATATGGACCACAGCTTCTTAATCCAGTCATCTGTTGAAGGGCATCTTGGCTCCTTCCACGATTTAGCTATTGTGGACAGTGCTGCTATGAACATTGGGGTGCATATGGCCCTTCTCCTCACTACGTCTGTATCTTTGGGGTAAACACCCAGTAGGCAGCACAGCCATCTTAACTGCATTCCTTCTGAATGAGGGAGCACCAGTTCAGATGGGGATAGGCATGAAATGGCAACAAAGAGCCTATTTCCTAAAAAAAAAAAAAAGCAGAAAAAAAAAAGCAGAAAAAAAAATAGAGGGCAAGGGAGAGTGTTTGGGCACGAGATGGACACTGCTTCTGTGTCTGCAGTCTTCTGCACGCTGCCCCCACATAGGCATGGCTGAGCTCTGCAGGGTCCATACTTATTTTCTGACCTCAGACCATTGCTGGAGTCACTGCTGCATCTGCCCTTCCCATTACAAAGCACAGATTCCCCCAGACATTGTGGGGGTACATGCCTCTGAGCAGCAGAAGAGCCCTGATGAACAGAACTTTCCTCAGCAGTGGCTAGGGCAAAGGTGCCGGCTAAATTAGGAGGAGTTTTCATAAGAAGCTTCCAGGCTCAGGTCAGGCCCATGCAGAGCTAGAGGACTATTGCTGTTGCTGAGTGTCCTTTCTGAGGGGGCTCCTGAGTGACCTTGAGAGGAAGACGAAAAGTTAAAAATAACTTCTGAGGGGGAAGTAGCTGGTGAATTCAGGACCGGCGATAGGGGGTGGGTGGACCCAACTGTCCTTCCTTGGGGGCGGAGTGGACCAACTGCTCCTTTTCCCTTTGGCCACCAAAGGCTATCTGTGGCCTTTGTGGTTGACATTTCCCCTGTCTGTGTCTTCCTGTTAGAATTTCTCCCAGATAATAAACTGTGGAAGAGAATGGGAAAATGGAGTGGGTGGTGTACACCAGATTAAAACTTCTTAACTGTCTCTCACACTTGCCCCCAATGTCAGTTAAAGCCTAAGGGCCTTTGGACACCAATGGGTCTCTCAGGCTGGGGATCTACTTATCGCACACCCCTGCCATTCCTAAAGGTGGTCTTATGTAATCCCTATTGCTGCCCTAAATACAGTGCCTATAATGTGAGCCCCTCTCTTGAGCCACTTTCACTCACTGATGTTAATTTAGGTCAAATTTTTGTTCTTGCTTTCTGGCTTACTATGTATTCTTTGTTCTGAGTGATTCCAAATATGCTGTAATTGAAGGGTTTGGAGCAGAGAGAATTCAAGCACTCTTTTATGAATCACATTTCTTCTTACTTTAGTTATTCCTCCGTAACACTGTGGATCTACTTTTTATTTGCCATCTTTAACCTAGATCCTAAAATATAGGTGATTTATTAGCCCAGCCTGACAACCAAACTTAATTTGGTGTAATAATATGTTTCCTGAAAGCAACTGTGTGGCATTTGACCATGTTGGTGCTCAGGGGTTGTGGACTGGTCTCAGGTTTTCACATGGCAAATACTGCTGGTCTGTGTCAGTTTCTTTCCCAGATAATATGCCAGTTTTACTGTTTTATGATACTTCAAAATGGTTTTTGAAGCTACAAAGCCTCCTTCTGCAGGGGTTCCTAATTAGCTGATCTCAGTCCTCTGAGAGCAAAAAGAAAGGGAATGACTATTATTAAAATAGAAATAATATAAGATTGATATAAGAAAGGGTTTCTTATAGTAGAATTGTAAAAGGGCTGTAAAGTTCTAGAATTTTTTTTTTTTGATGTTCTGCAAAACACAGGCTCCCTTTCCCATGGAAGGTGAGGGTAGGTGGCACAGATGTCTCATCTGCTCTGCCTTTCATGAGCCTACACGTCAGGCAAACTGTGCCATTTGTGGGACTTGCCCTAAATTTTCCTGCCTCTTGTTCACATTGTCCCTAAGCTCAACTAAAACGATCATTTTGGCATGTCTAAATTGGTCAAGGTCGCTGCAGATATTCCTGTTCCAGGAAACCAAGCCAGAGTTGTTTTTTCTCCTTTGAACTCCCATTGTCTCTTTGGCACTGGCTACTCTCTTGTTAGATTTTAAGACCCCTCAGTGCAGAGTTCTCATTCTAATCATCCCTATATTTATTGAGCACCTACTACATTCAAGCACTGTGCTTGATGCTGGGGATGCACTGAGTAAGCAAGGGTTCCTTGCCCTCATAGAACGTATTCTTTCTGCTAGGAAAGTCAGAAAATTGAACAAGCAACTATAATATGGCATGATAAATACAATGATAGGGAAGAAGAGGATTGTGGGAGCACATAGTAGGGGCCCTGTGCTGGTTTGTGGTTTTCCAGACTTCCTGTAAGAAGTGACATTTAATGAATAGGATAAGTAGGAGTTAGCCTAGTACCTTTTGATACCTTCTTACCCACGATAACACAATAAATATTTGTTTTAGGAATGAACAGAGTGGGTAACTTTTGTAGTTACACCAGCACTAGATCCTCCAAGGATGTCATGCTTTTCTTGAGAAAAGGAAACTCCTCTGTTAGGTTTCTCCATCTCCCTCATCTTCACCCCCTGGATTGCTGGGCAGAGAGGTCCAGCAGCACACAGGGGGCCCGCCCCCTTCCCCTCATAGCATCCTTGGAGCACAGAAGTGGTCTGAGCTCGATAAGCCCAGATTCAAAATGGAACTGAGAGAGAGAAATAGTGTGAGAGAGAAAACATGAGCTCTGATTGGCTAAAGAGGGTAATCTGAAATCTGAGTTTAGAGCAAATTTAGGACTTAAATATCCTCTGCTGGGTCAGCTTCTTCTGTACTTTGTCCCCCTCCCTCTCCTTATACACACCAGCCCTGAGAAACAGATCCTGGTTCTATCAGAGAAGGATGACCCATTTTCAAAGAGGCTACTACCATAAGCCATTCTCAGTTTCTCTTTGCACTGGAGGTTTTTTCTGTTTGGAGTTTTGCTATACAAGCTTGGCCTTGCTATATACACTATCAGGCTTGCATTGATGTAGATGGGGGCATGCCCCAGGGCCCTGGAAGTTCAGAAGACAAGTGAGAGTGAGACTGGAGGTTGTGTGGTGTAAAGGAAAGAACTCAGGCTGAGGTCAAAAGACCTGGATTCCAGTCTGGGCTCTTGCTGCAGAGCTGTGAAATCTTGAATCTGTCCCTTTACCTTTCTGAGTTTCAGATTTTTCATCTTTGAAATGGGGAGGGAATCATATTTGGTGGTGCATGAGGCCAGTCTAAACTTTTGCAGTTGGCATAACATCCCGTTGTGCCAGATGGATGACCTTTCTTTGGTATGAGGGCTGACCTCACAAGGCTATCAGTACTGGGTCTGCTCTGTGTTTATCTATGTAGAATTTCCAGGGTGGAAGATGGGGATGGTGATCAGGCAGTGGCTGGAGGAGGCTAGTTCAGTGCCCTGACAAGTTAGTTCTTAATATTGTTAGTTGAATAAATGACTAAGTGAAATGGGACAGGAAGAGCCTGGGCCCTACAGGATAAGGTAATAATGGTGAGTGGAATCTTTACTCCCATTTTCCCTCTAGTTCCTTTCTTTAATTTTTTTCTTTTTAGTATGAAAAATTTTAAATCTCTGGAGTAGTACCATAATGCCACCCTTACATATATGATCTAGATTTAATAATAATTATTATTATTTTTCTGCCATTTTTACTTTATCTGCTGCATTTGTTGAAGTATTTTATTTATTTTTTTTACTGTGACATAACAGCATTTATTTTTTTTGATTTTTAATTTTAATTTTTTAATGTAAAGTTCGATGATTCATTAGTTGCATATAACACCCAGTGCACCATGCAATACGTGCCCTCCTTACTACCCATCACCGGTCTATCCCATTCCCCCGCCCCCCTCCCCTCTGAAGCCCTCAGTTTGTTTCTCAGAGTTCATAGTCTCATGTTTCATTCCCCCTTCTCATTACCCCCCCTTTCCTTATCCCATTCTTCCCCTACTGATCATCCTAGTTCTTATGTTCCATAGATGAGAGAAATCATATGATAATTGTCTTTCTCTGCTAGAGTTCATAGTCTCATGTTTCATTCCCCCTTCTCATTACCCCCCCTTTCCTTATCCCATTCTTCCCCTACTGATCATCCTAGTTCTTATGTTCCATAGATGAGAGAAATCATATGATAATTGTCTTTCTCTGCTTGACTTATTTCACTTAGCATTATCTCCTCCAGTGCCGTCCATGTTGCAGCAAATGTTGAGAACTCGTTCTTTCTGATAGCTGAGTAATATTCCATTGTGTATATGGACCACAGCTTCTTAATCCAGTCAGGATCATAGGGTAGCTCAATTTTTAACTTTTTAAGGGACCTCCACACTGTTTTCCAGAGTGGCTATACCAACTTACATTCCCACCAACAATGTAGGAGGGATCCCCTTTCTCCACATCCTCTCCAACAATTGTTGAAGTATTTTAAAGTAAAATACAGATGTCATGGCATTTTGCCCCAAATGCTTTAGAAGTGACCCTCAAAAGCTAATGATGTTGGCTAACTGAACATAATTTTTAAAAAAAATGACCCTAAAAAATAAGGACATTGTCATACCTAACTATACTTTCATTATCATGCTTAACAAAATTAATCAATTTCTCTATTTGTCCCCCAAATAATTTTAATTTGTTCAAACCAGATTTCAGGCAAAGTACACATACTACATGTGGATTTATGTTTCTTGAGTTTCTTTTGATATGGAACAATCTCTCCAATCATCTTTATTTTTCATGAACTAAAAAGATTGTATCAATTGCCCTGTAGAAGTTTCACCTTCTGAATTTATTTTATTCTTTTCTCATGACGTCACCTATCACTCTGATCGTGGTGTTTTCTATAATGTGGAAACAAAATTTAAAGTGTTTAATAGATTAAGGCTGAGTTGTTTTGTTTTTTTTTAAGAGAGAGAGTGAGCACACGTGCAAGAGTGAGTGGGGGCGGGGAGGAACAGAAGGAGAGGGAGAGAGAGAATCCTAGGCAGGTTCCAGGACCAACGTGGAGCCCAATGCAGGGCTCAATCTCACAACCCTGAGATCATTACTTGAGTCAAAACCAAGAGTTTTATGCTTAACCGACTGAGCCACCCAGGCATCCCAAGGCTAAGTACAAGAATTCCTCATGGGTGGTGTTGTGTATGTCATGTTGCATCACATCAGGAGGGTCTTAATGTCTGGTTTTCTCACTATCAGTACTGTTAAGATTGATTCCAGTGTTTGGCTAGTAACTGTTGTGGTTACTTTTTCCCCTTGGAACCTGGAAATAACAGTGATTCTTTGACGCTATATGAATATCCATTTCTTTATATGGCAACATATCTTAATATACCATTCCTTGTACATTTATTAGCTGACAATCCTCAGTTAAAAAAAAAGAGCTTTCCCTCATCAACAGTGCTATCTGGGGACAAATGAGTTTTATTTGTTTTCTTAACACTAAGGAGTTGTGGATTTTTATATACATCCTGTTTCAATCAAGTACCATTATTCTTCTTTTTGATGCTCATGCTGTCTCATCTTTGGCAGTGGGAGCTTCTTCAAGTTGGTTTCTAAAGTCTTTCAACATCGTCCCAGTCTGTGTTAGCTTCCGTGCTTTCAGGTACCATAAGGTGTTCCAGGCTCATCTTGTATATTCCTTGCCCCAGGCCTAGAATTCTTCATTTCTCCCAGGAGCCCTGGTTCCTGTTAGTGGGGAATGGTATTGAGGGATCTTCCTTTTCTCTTGATTGGTGTAGCCACTTTTGGGTTTTGGAAGCATGTATGAACATATCAGTTATTCCTGAGTCTCTTTTATACTTCCAATTACTCTTTAGTTTAACAGGGAAAATAGCTCTTCCTAAGGGATGTGTGTGTGTGTGTGTGTGTGTGTGTGTGTGTAAGAAAGAGAGAGAAAGAGAGTGTTTGTGAAGACTGGCATATTTATCAGTGTGTGTGAGATTAAAGGAGATATCAAAAGTGGCTGATATCATTGATATCATCATATTGGTAGTTTTCTGGTCCCAAAGAGCCTTTACTCTTCCTCCTATGACCTCTGATCTTTCTTAAATATCCCTACATTCTTGCTGAAAAAGAAAGAGTGTTCCAGAGGGGAGGGCTGACTGGAGAGCGAACAGCACCACAGATATGCCTGGAGGATAGGTGGGGTGTGGTGGTGGTTAGTGGGGNGGGGGTTAGGGGGGGGGGGGGGGCAAGGTTCAGAAGACTGAGAGTCAGGGCCACAGAGGATGCTGTCGCCCTGAAGGTGATATATAGGATCAGACTGTTTTTTTAGGTCTCTCCAAAGTCCCGTCAGCTTTAGACACCTCTTTAGGAAGCCATGGCTGCCTGGATGTGAAAGATGTGGACTGATTGATAATACAGTAGTTGTGGGGTAGTTCTTGGTGTAGGACACTTTTTGAAAGTCTGAATTAAGACCTAAGGTGAAGGCAGAAAATAGACCTCACAGTAAAGTTGAGTAGAATGGAGACCTGGAGTCTCTAACTTTCCACCTCTGTTTCTTCAGGGTGGATAATAAAGCTACAAGGTAATATCATAATGAAAATGATAATGGTAAAGGCAAAAACAACTATAATCATGGCTAACTTATTTCCAGATGAGGCGAAGTTAGTTAAATCAGCCAAGGTCACACAGCACAGCAAGTAAATTGAGAAGGCTAGATTTAAACCCTGGGGTGTGGACAACTTTGTGAGTGAAGCCTTTCTCTGGCTACCAGACTCATGGAAATACAGCTGGGTTGTATTTCCAGATAGGGCTATGTTTCATACTGGCTGCTGTGAACACCTGTACTCTATACTCCCCAAGGCAAGGGCATAGAGACAGGTGTAGGGTAGGTGCTCAGTTCTAAAATTGAATTACGGAGTAATGGGTCCTGGCACCTCTGGCTCTTTGAGGTGTTATTCAGGGCAGCTGCCCTGTTCCCATGCCCAGAGAACTTCCAAGTTCCCTCTGACTCCATGTGTTTCAATGCCCAGCCAAATTCTCTGGAGGCTCTGCTCTTGGTTTGGGTTACCTAGCTGGAAAATGCCAGGTTGGGTCATGGATAAGAATAGAAACCCATGGACGAAGCACATGCTTCCCAGCTGAGCTCTAACAGGCATCACAGGCACAGAGCCACTTTGTGCTGGCAACTGCTTCCTCACAGGTGGGATATATGGAGGTGATATGGCTTTCTGGTAAAACCCCAGCTTCTGTTAATACACACGCATTCATTTTCTCTCTCTCTCTCTCTCTCTCTCTCTCTCTCTTTCTCTCTCTCTCTCTCACGCAAACACAGCCATTCTCATCCTCAGTTATTAGTATTATGATCAATCAGGTAATTGTGGCTTAAAGAGGTAAAGACCCTCTAAAAGTCAGCTTTAATATGTGGTCTGACATAGGCAAGAGAGCAGATTATGGTGGCTACAAAGAAATTTTCCAACTTCTCAGAGTTCAGAAAGAGCCTAATTTATACAATCCCAATTTTCCTTTGCTGATGTAAAAATCCTTTCTTCTTCCTAAATTTGTAACCAGAACACTAAAGATATCCATGATACCTACTTACAAAATATTTTCCTTCCATGAGTGTTTATCTGCTCTATGATATTCTGAGACTCTCTGTGTGTGTGTGTGTGTGTGTGTGTGTGTATGGGAGAGAGAGGGAGAGGAGGGGGGGAGGAGGGAAAGAGAGAGAATGAGGAATAGAAAGAGAGATAGAGGCTGTTGTCTAGGAAGGTCAGGGCTTAGGCAAGAATATGAATGCTGCACTGTGTATGGTAGTGAATTTATGTACAGTTTCTGTTGTTATCATTGGTTCATCCTTTGACCTTCTTCATCAGTACAGGAATTTCATGGTTTGGAATGAGCCCCTTGATAATTCAGTATGGCTGCCCTGTTTTTCCTTTTCTTGGCACAAAGAATTAACCCTATGCAACAACCTTTAGAACTAGCCACAAAACTGTGATTCTTCCTCAGAGCCAAATCACAGTCCAGGTGCAGTGCTGCCCAGACACCTGATGCCTCAGACCCCACCTGGTTTTATATGGCATGATTGGAGGGATGGATATCCTGTGAGTTGAATGCCAGGGAGAGACAAGTCCGCAGATGTGCAGGATATAGCATAAGGGCATGACCAAGGCCTAGGACTCTCTGACCTTGATTCTATACTCTCCTCACAGCGGGAGTGCATATCAGTCCACGTGGGTCAAGCAGGAGTTCAGATTGGCAATGCCTGCTGGGAGCTCTTCTGTCTGGAGCACGGCATCCAGGTGGATGGCACCTTTGGTGTCCAGGCCAGCAAGGTCAACGACGATGACTCATTCACCACCTTTTTCAGTGAGACTGGCAATGGGAAGCATGTGCCTCGGGCTGTCATGGTAGATCTGGAGCCTACCGTAGTAGGTAAGTATGGGTTAGGATCCTTTCCGCAGAGAACAACGTGAGGCTGCAGAGCCTTTGGTCCATGACAGCTGAGGAAGCAGCATCTCCAACTGGAAGGTGGGGGTGGCTCGGCTAGAACCTCCCCACCCCACACTTACTTCTGTAGTTTCTTGAAATCTTCGCAGTCTGGTGGAGTCTCACGATGGGAATCACAGATCTCTACTCCCCCATTATAGCTGTAACCTATGCAGAACAAAATACCCTGTACTTAAACCTCTTAAACCTGCTGAGAAAGATCCAAATTGTCAAGATTCTTAAATATATGCTAAGAGTAAAAAATAAAATAATTTTAGGAATTATGAGAGGTCTTCAAATAGTCAATTTTCCAAAGTATAGGTTTCTGGTTCTATAATAATTGCAGTCTTTTCTCATGGGTCTGTTATAACCTTGCAGTGTCTTACACAAAATGGAATAACAGCAGGCACATTCTCTTACAGCCAGAGGTTGCTATAATTCTAGAATAAACCTCTTCTGGATCCTAGAAAACAGGAATCCTGACTTGTGTTGGGATAGGGTTCTTGGTGCTTACCTTTCCCTTGAGTCCCCCTCCCCTCTACTCCAACATCACTTACCTTGGGTCTGACTCCTGGGTCAATCCTCAGCTCAACATCAGGATTTCCTCAGCTTCAAGGCTGGTTCACCAAGCAAGGGATGGGTAAGTTTCACAGAGATATCTGGGCTAATGTCTATAATGCCTAAATACTAATTTCTAGGGGCAACAGACTATAGGTACACAACCCTTGGATACTTTGTACAAATACAAAATGTGCAGATTACCCTCCCAGGCACTATGCAAATGGGTGATTTCCCTGGGTGGGGTTGTAGAGGAACTCTGAAGAAAAGAGAGTATGTAGCTGGGGCTTGATACATCTTGGTCTGCCATATGTCTACCTTGTGTGGACCCTTGAAGGTGAGCTGAATGGCCACCCTCTCTAGGGTCCCTGCTTGTCTAGAACCTGGAGCATAGCTCTGCTTCAAAGTCATTCTAAAATATCTCTAGTGCCTGACGTATATTAGGTTAGGGGTGGGACAATTCCTGGGAGAGCAGATCACCTGGAATCTTTCTCTGTATCCCTGGAACATTTTTGTGCAAGTGAAATTGGGTTAAAGTTTTGGGTAACCCTGCAGCATGAAAGAAAAAATAAAAAGGAAGACTTGAGGGGCCAAGGTGGAAGGAAGGAGGGGCAATCAACTTTGGTGTTTGGTGAACTTTGTGAACCTAATGCTTTTAAAAGTTCCTGCCAGCAGAGCAGGAAAGTTTCTCTTTGCCTATTTGAGTCACAGGCTTCTGGTACTATTAGTGCCTATGTTAACCTGGAATTCTCTTAACCTTTTGCAGATTTATTATAGGGTTGTCTGGTTTTGCCTCAGTGGAATTTTACAGGTAGAGGAAATGGAGACCCAGAAAAGTATTATATGATATTTAATGAGGGATGCATCTCCTCTAGAAACAATGTAGTAAGACCTGATGGTTTCTGTCTCTTGGTAGATGAAGTTCGGGCAGGAACCTACCGTCAGCTCTTCCATCCAGAGCAGTTGATCACAGGGAAGGAGGATGCAGCTAACAATTATGCCCGGGGCCACTACACAGTAGGCAAGGAGAGTATCGACCTGGTGCTGGACCGCATACGGAAGCTGGTAAGTATTAACAAGGGTAGGGAATTGATGAGTCAGGCTAAAATGGACAGGCCTAAGCCTGAGCAGAATTAGTGGAGGCACATGACCCCTGGCTACAGAATAGAGCTCCTAAGATTTGGGAATTTTTGCTTATGTTCTGTAAGAAGCATTCACAGGGATGATGCCCCTTCCTCCACTTGGACATCATGAACTACCCTACAGGCCAATGCCCTACTAATTCTTATTGATACTCTATGGTAGTATCTGGGGGAAATTCCAGGTATAAGGAAGGCTAGCTCTTTTCTTGTTGGAAGCATGGGTTAACACAGAATTTAACTTGGAAGAGAAGAGAAAAGATTGAGCATTTGAGCACTTACAAATGCCATTACAAATTTCAATTAGATACATTCCTTCACTTAATTCCCTTAATAATGATACAAAAAAGTCATCTCCCTGTACTTTACAGATGAAGAAATTGAGGGCCAGGGTGGCTCAATAATTCAGTCTGGGTCACACAAGTACAAAGTGATAGAGTAGGATTTGAATCAGATTGTTTTGGCTAGAAAGCTCTGAGTTGTAAGGTGGGCCACTTTATCTTTTTGAGCTTTCACTTCCTTATCTTTACAGTGGAAATGGTTGGACTTGATCAGGGGTTCTTGGGAGCTAAGGATGCCAAATTTTTGTATATGTTCACTTTTTCTGTTTAGTGGAGGGCTCATAGGGGTTATCTGTCTCAAAGCTGTCTGTGAGCCCTAAAAGTTCAGAACCAGTATCATAGATCATACCCAATGGGAAAACTTGTGACTGTATGAATTCCCTTAGTTCTGATAAGAGCTAACATTGAGTGCTTACTACATATCAAGTCCTTGCTCAGCAATATCATACTATCTCATTTGATAATCACAATAACCTTGTGAGATAAGTTTTTTTTTTATTGCCCTACTTTAGTCAGGAAAAAACAGAAATCCGGAGAAGTTCAATAACTTGCTCAAGTTTTTCCAACTGGAAAATGACAAAAGAGATATTAAAACTCAAGTTCTCTGACTTCATTTATATTTCTGATATTGGTACCCTGAGCCACCTTTCAAGGCTGGGCTGAGATGTATAGTCAGCAGCTCCCACAAAACCAATGATGAGAGCAGGGAAAGTGGGCAAAGAGTTGGGGTTCTTTTTTTTTTTTTTTTAAAGATTTTATTTATTTGACAGAGAGAGAGACAGCCAGCGAGAGAGGGAACACAAGCAGGGGGAGTGGGAGAGGAAGAAGCAGGCCCACAGCAGAGGAGCCTGATGCAGGGCTTGATCCCAGAACGCTGGGATCACGCCCTGAGCCAAAGGCAGATGCTTAATGACTGCGTCACCCAGGCACCCCCAGAGTTGGGGTTCTTGAATGGCAAAGTTATTAACCACTGTAGTTCTGAAACTCTTATTCCTAGTTCAACCAAGCCACTGGGCTGGAACCTTCCACATACCTAGTGGCATGTGCGTGTGCAGTTTGTCACCCTACACATTTTAGCTAGTTCTCTCAAGATCAACCCAACTCCATTTATCTTACTTCTTCAAGGATGTTTTGATTTTACCTACGTAAAATTGAGGAATACAGTGAGGCAGATAGAGAGGATTGCTTGCCTTTGCTCACATGAGGGTATTCTCATAAACTTGTCTTCGTGGTTTCTTCTCATGTTCTACTCTCCCCAGACAGATGCCTGCTCTGGCTTGCAGGGCTTTCTAATCTTCCACAGTTTTGGTGGGGGCACTGGCTCTGGCTTCACTTCTCTGCTGATGGAACGGCTCTCCCTGGATTATGGCAAGAAGTCCAAGCTAGAGTTTGCTATCTACCCAGCCCCTCAGGTTTCCACTGCAGTGGTGGAGCCCTACAACTCCATTCTGACCACCCACACCACGCTGGAACATTCAGATTGTGCTTTTATGGTGGATAATGAAGCCATCTATGACATCTGCCGCAGGAACCTAGACATCGAGCGCCCCACCTATACCAACCTCAACCGCCTCATCAGCCAGATTGTGTCCTCCATCACTGCCTCTCTCCGCTTTGATGGTGCCCTTAATGTGGACCTCACTGAGTTCCAGACCAACCTGGTGCCCTATCCCCGCATCCACTTCCCACTGGTAACTTATGCACCCATTATATCTGCTGAGAAAGCCTATCATGAACAGCTCTCCGTGGCTGAGATAACCAGCTCCTGCTTTGAGCCCAACAGCCAGATGGTGAAGTGTGACCCGAGACATGGGAAGTACATGGCCTGCTGCATGCTCTACCGGGGGGATGTGGTGCCTAAGGATGTGAATGTTGCTATTGCTGCCATCAAGACCAAGAGGACTATTCAGTTTGTGGATTGGTGTCCCACAGGCTTTAAGGTGAGAGCTGATGACTTAGGGAGAAGATAGACAATTAGAGAAGCAGAGGGAGATTACTAACGATGGGGGAGGAAGATGTTTAAATTCCGGGGTCTTAGACATACAATTCCATGGGAGCTTCAGGCTTCATGGGATGATATGGGAAGAGGGCTTAAGACAAATATAACCGTAATTTCATTAGTTCATTCATTTTAAGTAAGGAGAGACTTTATTTGAAAGGATTATTGAAAGAAGAGGGAGGAGGAGAATTGCAATACTCAGAGGGGCAATACTGCATGCGGTAGGGAGAATGCTCCTACTGCTTCTACCCTAACATGTGCAAGCATCTCAAAGGTTAGGAAGAAAAGGGCTTTTCTCTAATGAGGAGTGAACAGGCTAGAAAGAACCCATGCAGGCAGTGTGGGATGAATGGGATGAATGAGTAGAGGTAGTTGTAATCTGACAATAGATCAGAAAATGGAGTTAACCAAATTATTCAAGCTACCAGAGAAATATAATTCCCTCCTTTAACAAAAAATGTGCTCCTCTTCCAATTTATTTTGAAAAATTAAACATTCATCCTGTAAGTCTTAATTAGAGTGAAGATAAGAAATTTTATGGTTACTATAGGATTGTGAGTCACTTATTTTGTGAAGCTCTGACATTTTCCGTTAACCAGGAGTAAGCAGAAGCGGAGGAAGCCTGTTGTAGATCAGGTGTCCGTAATCTGGAAAATGCCAGACTCTGAGGATTAGTGGGTAGATACAATAGCCAGAGAAAACACATGGATCTCAGGACTAGTGAATGTTGAATGTTAGAAGTCACTCCTTTGAGTTGCACAGACAAGGCATGCAGCTGGCTCTGTGCATATGAACTGCTTGACTACTTTGTTCTGTGTTCCCGTGGTCTTTAATCAGATTCCACTATCAAAATAATTACCATCATTTACATTAATTAGTAACCCTCAGCCATGCCTTTAATAGTTCAGAGGTTCACTCAGCACCAGGGGTGGTTATACCAGTTGCTAGACATACAGAGAGGAGCATGTCTGTTTTCCCTGATGGGGCTCACAAAAACAAGGCAGCGTGTGCCAATCTCTTGACTGACCTATTTGCATATGAGGCTTTGACCTAGCTGATCTCCTTTTGTAGCGTTTTTCCTCACTGCTGTACTCCTAGCTATATACACAATCTTTTCCCCCTAGACCACACCTATTTTTATGGATCAGTTTCGGTCATTCTTGTGAAAATTGTCAAGATCTTCCAAAATATGGAGTTCTTTTTAAATTTTTAAAATGGAAACGAACAACGAAACAAGCTAGTAGGAAAATGAATAGGAAAAAAAGAAAAAATGAGATGTGAGGGTGGTGGGGAAGTTAACAAAAAGGAGACGCCCCTCAGTCTCTCTTTTTTATTTTAAGCTGTCCAGAAAATAGGTGGGGCTAGCATCTTTAGCTGCTTTTTGGAAAAGCTCATGTTTGTTGAATTCCGTCCTCTCACATCCTCCTCAAGGGTGTTTGTCCCTATTTAACTCAGTTGAAGGGATAATTACTGTTTGAGAGAGGAGAGTCGGCTCTAGGCACAAAGTTTTGTGCTGGTCAGGGTCAGATCTAGCAAAGTATGTGATACAGCAAAGTTTATATTCATTGCACTTCCCCTTCTCATTTTTGGTCCTTTGCCCCTGTCTCATCATCACTTCTACCACCCAGATGCTACTTTTGTCTAAGGGGAATGATAGATGATTGTGAATTCATTTAATGGGCTACCCACCTTGGCTATATAGCCTGCAGCAACTCCCACCTACGTCTCAAGAGGACATGTGTTTTAAAGCTATGAAATTAAGAGGCTGACAATTAACGCATGATGACCTGGGTAGGAGAGGTATTTTTGGATAGTACTGTGGTTCTCAGTGTACCATAAATATTATCACAGTTTGTTACCTTAGACTTCTTCCAGTTTTCTGCAGTTTCTGGGATTGGCTTTGGTTTGGGATATGTATACGGGGAGAAGAGAGATTTCTTAGATAGTGCCCCTAACATCAGATTGGGCTAGGGTTAGCTTAGAGGACCCTGCCATGCTACCAGATCTTGGGAAGTTGGTTTGTCCAGGCAAGAGTTTTGATTAACTTTCTTTGATTGAAGTCCTTGCTTTTCTTCTAACAAGCCTTACTCCCCTGAGACATGGAGCTGGGTTAACACTAGCACCATCTCCAGGAACTTTTAGATTTTTAAATTTATTGCTCTGGATTATCTCCATGATCCTTTTTTCTTAATTTAAATTCAATTAGTCAAGGTATAGTATATCAGTACTTTTTAATATAATGTTCAATGATTCATTAATTGAATATAACACCCAATACTCATCATATCATGTGCCCTCTTTAATTCTCATCACCTAGTTACCCCATCCTCCACCCACCTCCCTGATCTTTTAAACAGCCCTTTACCCTTGGCAGAGAAATTTCCATAAATTTGTTGGCAGTATAACTAAGAGAAACTTTAGATGACCATGTGGAAAAGAGTCTAGAAATTAATTTGCCTCTAAAGGGAATCTATTTCCCCTTTCAAGATAAACACATATTGTATACCCCCCTTAATAATCTCATTCATTACCCTCATTTGTCTACTTGAATCTCCTCCACTAACATTTCTACCTATTACCAGCCCTGTTCTCCTTTTCTTTTCTTCTTCTTCTTTTTTTTAACAGTTTATTTTTTTTTAAGTTCTGTGATTTATTACTTGCGTATAACACCCAGTGCACCATGCAATACGTGCCCTCCTTACTACCCATCACTGGCCTATCCCAATCCCCCACCCCGCTCCCCTCTGAAGCCCTCAGTTTGTTTCCCAGAGTTGTTGTCATTTTTTTTTTAAGATTTTATTTATTTCAAAAATTAATGAAGTACTGTATGGTGACTAACATAACATAATAAAAAAATAAAGTGTATTCAGGAGGGCACGTGATGTGATGAGCACTGGGTGTTACATGCAACTGATGAATTATTGAACACTACATCTGAAACTAATGATGTGCTATATGTTGGCTAATTGAATTTAAGTTAAAAAAGTGTATTCAATAACTGCTGTGAAAATGCAAAATATTCTTGAAAAGTAAAAAAAAAAGATTTTATTTATTTATTTGTTGGGGGGCAAAGGGGGGAGAGAGAGAGGGAGAGTGTGAGCGCACAAGCAGGGGGAGGGGCAGGCAGGGGGAGAAGCAGGCTTCCTGCTGAGCAAGGAGCTGGATGCAGGGGGACTCAATCCCAGGACCCTGGGGTCATGACCTGAGCCAAAAGCAGACACTTAACCACTGACTGAGCCACCCAGGCATCCCTGTTCTCCTCCTTTTCTTTTGCAGTTCTTATTTTTTCTTCCAAGTTTTTATTTGAATTCTAACTAGTCTTTTGCAGTCTTTAGATTTTATAGCCATTCTCTTGAATATGCTGGCACCCAGTTCTACTAGCTTTTAATTTATCTTCAACACTCACCTCTTCCTAACTTTCTGTTTCTCCAACCTTTCGGTTGCTTCTTCTCACATCCAGGCCTGCTTCCATTCCCAACTCACGACTGTGTCTTGCTACCACACCATGTTACCAAGATAACCCCATCTTGAGTTATCTTTTGGCTGCTCTGCATTTTCTTTTATTGCTCCTCTTCTTTCTCTGTTCCTCAGGTGGGCATCAACTATCAGCCACCCACCGTGGTGCCAGGAGGGGACCTGGCCAAAGTCCAGCGGGCTGTTTGCATGCTGAGCAACACTACTGCAATTGCGGAGGCCTGGGCCCGCCTGGACCACAAGTTTGACCTCATGTACGCCAAGCGGGCCTTTGTGCATTGGTATGTTGGAGAGGGAATGGAAGAAGGAGAATTTTCTGAGGCCAGGGAGGACCTGGCTGCTCTGGAGAAGGATTATGAAGAAGTGGGGACTGATTCATTTGAAGAAGAAAATGAAGGGGAAGAGTTTTAAATATAACACTTTCCCCTTGGCTGTGTCTCTTTATTTATGCTTCTCCACTCAAAGCACATTTAATTATTCTAAGAGTAACAGACTAAACTCCTAAGCCCAGCCTAATTTCTGTCTTCCATTGGAAGAGGTGTCTGACACCAGTGCCTGTGGGTGACTGGGCTGAAAATGGATGCTGAGCTGTTCAGACCTTCCCTTGGGTAAAAGCAGCTTTGTGTCACCAAAAAAATTGAGAGTCACTGTCTCTAGGTTAGGGTGAAGCCAGGTTACAAGTTGTGAAGAGGCCTAATCAGGATTTTAAATTCTGGATTAGTCTGGGCCCGCCCTAAAATGCAGCCTGCTGGCTGTGGAAAGATCTGGGCATTGGGAAGATTCCAGGGAGGGAGTGGCACTTTTAGAGAGTGAGAAACAAGACAGACACATTTCCTGTCCTTGTAAAAACACAAATAAATGAATGAAATAATTCAAGTAATGTTAACTGATAATGAAGTAAAAAAAAAAAAACCATGATGAGGGAAAGTGTTCCTTTAGACTGGGTTTTCAGAAAAGACGTCATGGAGACCTGAACGACAGGAGAGAGCCATCATGTGAAGTTCTGGAGTTAGAGAATGCTGGACATAGAACGAAACACAGATGTGGGAACAAGCTTATGTCTGAAGAACATAAAGCAGGTCAATGTGCTTGGAGGATGGTGTGAGATGGAGATGAGATCCAAGAACCAAGCTGGGGCAAAACCATATTTAGCCTGTAGACCACAGGAAGGAGTTTAGATTTTTTCTCTAAGTGAGAGAAACATTTGGAACATTTTAAGCAGGATATACTATACTTTATATCCATACATACCTTATCTCTAATCCTCCCAACAATCTCAAATGGATATTCTGCTCATTTTATAGATGAAGAAACTGGGGTTTACAGAGTTGATATGTTGCACATAGTAAGAGATCTCAGATAGCAGGGACTACCTATTCTGTTCTATTCTTGTCTACCCTACACTGTTTCTATGCCTTGGTATCTGTGCCCAGCTCTGGTAGGATTTTAGGAAAATAAAAAAGCTGTTTTTATGAAACTACTATTGGTAAGATACCCAGGGTTGGGACCACAGTATGTCCCTGTGTATTAAATGTACATCTCGTTAATTGTTGATTTTCCTTAATTTTTATTGTGTATTCTTTGGAAGAGAAAAATAGAATAAAGTGTTCCAAGAAAAGGAAGGTTACGTCAGAAGTAATGCTAATCACTTCTAAAGGATTGTTTTCAGAGAGACCATACCTTCTTGCTCTTCTATGAAGGAGATCACGGTGAAAAAAAAAGGAGGTCCAGATATGCTGTCCATTGTGACCTCTCTTACCTGAGGATCATTCCTGAACCAAGTCCCGTAGGTATCTGCATGGAAAAAATTTATTAGAGAATTGTATTAGAGAATTAGGGTCAGGAACTCAGGAAAGGGCATATTCCCTCTTGATGGAAGTTGAGAGATGTACCCATGGATTTCAGATAAGCCTCAAAGGACTTCCTGGGTGTATAACTATGACCTAATTAGGGAGAAAATAACATATTCTCAAGGCCAGGGTTTAGGGCTGTGGTAATTCACTTATGGTGTGTTCCTTTCCTTTAGACTTACATGAATTAGGTTAAATTAACAGGAATGGCAAAGTCATGTTTAAGAGGTATGAATAAAGGGGGATAAGGCTGCAGGAAAGTTTGAGGGATGATATATAAAAGCTTTGGATGTATTTTCCCCAGTTTCTCTTCTATTTTTTTTCATTTGGTTAAGTCCTTGTCCAATCATGGGGTTGGGTACCTCCAGCCCTGCTCAGCTTTTATGGCTGTGGACATGAAATAGGATTATTGAATTTTAGAACTGAAGTTAGTTGTCCCTACAAAGAGGGTAAATAAACCCCCCCAAAAATGGATGATTCTGTACCATTCCTCGAGATAGGCAACTTTACAATTCTTTCTCTAGCAGGGGATTAGGAAGAGTCTTCTTAAGATTGTAAAGTAAGTTTGGCAGATGCTAGGTAAGATAATTGTGCAACAGCCTTTCATAGGTTGCTTGTTTAGCTCACTGGGTCTGGATTACCCAGACTCTTGAATCCTAACACCAGTTCTTAGGGATTCCCAAGTCACTCTCATTTACAAAAAAAGAAAAAAAGAAAGAAAAAAAAGGTCACTTTTACTTATTAAATGCTTTATCCCAAGAATTAGAAGCGTCCAGAGTTTATATAATATATAGTGCAATTCTCTTTAGTTTTCTGCCCCAATTTCTCAACACATTTCTTGGTTCTTTCTAGTTTGGCAGCATGGATATTCATATGCATTCCTCACTCCAGCACATATAGTACTGGGTCCTGATTTGTTAAGACAACAGACCTCCAGTCTTTTTTTTTTTTAATTCAGGTTTATTTTACATAGAATAAAATGTACAGATTGATGAGTTTTGACAATGTATGCACTCATGTAACCATCACCCAAATCAATACATGCAACATTTCCATGGCTGCTGAAAGCTTTCTTGTGTTCTTTTCCAGTTAATATCCCCAGTGAGAGGCAACCATTCTGATTCCTGTAGATTAATTTTCCCTGTTCTTGAACTTCATATGAACAGAATCGTACAGCTAAGTACTCTTTTTGGGGGGGGGTGTATCTATTCGTACAGCTAAGTACTCTTTTTGGGGGGGGGTGTATCTATTTTTTTTTATTATATTAGTCACCATACAGTACATCCCTAGTTTTTGATGTAAAGTTCCATGATTCATTACTTGTGTATAACACCCAGTGCACCATGCAATACGTGCCCTCCTTACTACCCATCACCAGTCTATCCCATTCCCCCACCCCCCTCCCCTCTGAAGCCCTGTTTGTTTCCCAGAGTCCATAGTCTTTCATGGTTCATTCCCCCTTCTGTTTACCCCGCCTTTCTTCCCTTTCTTCTCCTACAGATCTTCCTACTTCTTATGTTCCATAAATGAGTGAAACCATATGATAATTGTCCTTCTCTGCTTGACTTATTTCACTTAGCATCATCTCCTCCAGTTCCATCCATGTTGCAGCAAATGTTGAGAAATCATTCTTTTTGATGGCTGAGTAATATTCCATTGTATAAATGGACCACATCTTCTTTATCCATTCATCTTTTGAAGGGCAACTCGGCTCCTTCCACGATTTAGCTATTGTGGACAATGCTGCTATGAACATTGGGGTGCATAAGGCCCTTCTCTTCACTATGTCTGTATCTTTGGGGTAAATACCCAGTAGTGTGATTGCTGGATCATAAGGTAGCTCAATTTTTTACTTTTTAAGGGTCCCTCCACACTGTTTTCCAGAGTGGCTGTACCAACGTGCATTCCCACCAACAATGTAGGAGGGATCCCCTTTCTCCACATCCTCTCCAACAGTCTTTTGACAGCAATCAGCTTAGGTTCCAAAATAAACCCACTAAGGAAGAAGATAGGATGTTTATTTTCTCCAAACTGCTGTTTCTATCAGCAATTTGATCAGCATTTAACTTTTCTCTAACACAAAATTGCCACTTGCCACTAGCCCCACTATTCTGAGTTGTTAAGGGCCACTGAATCAATCACAGTGGAATCACTTTTCCTATAACAATACAAATCTACTAAGGGATTGAAAACTTTCTTTTCATGTTGTGAGTCTAAACTGTTTACATTAAAAAATCAGGGTTTTTTTTTGGTTTTTGTTTTTGTTTTTTAGGTCTTGGGACAAACTTAGAATGCTGAGCATTTTAGGGGTGATGAAAGTGAGAGAGGGAGTGGGACATTAAGAATGGATATCAATACTGATACTAATTAAATTTTGTAATGCTTAGGTTATCCTTCCTTCTCTTATGTAACATAATCCCCAAGAGTAAAGGTGAGACTTGACTTACCCACATCTTTTCATGATGTGCAGAATAGGACTCCTTACGTGACTTTTTATATATCGTATTTTGGATTTAGAAACTAAAGTCTAAAATGTAAGGCTATTGTTTGGCTCATGATCAATGAGGCAGAATAGACTTTTTTTTAAAGGATAGATTTATGTATTTTAGAGAGAGTGAGCATAAGCGGGAGGAACAGAGGAGAGGGACTCCTGCACACTCCATGACGATCAAAGCCCAACGTGGAGCTTAATCTCACAACCCTGAGATCACGACCTGAGCCAAAACCAAGATTCAGATGCTTAACTGACTGCCACACCCAGGCACCCCCAGAACATAGACATTCTAAGCAGGTTCCATTATTTTGCAGTGGGAGGGGAGGAAATAAAAACATAAAATGGCTTCCTTATAAATGCCAATGCAAAAATCATTAGTAAATTATTATCAAACAGAATTCATACATTGAAAAGCACAGCACAACCAATTGAGGTTTATTCCAGGAATTCAACCATAGTTCAATATTAGGAATCCCATCAGTCTTAAAGCCTGCATCATAATGGGGAAACATTAGAGGCATTTCACTAAAATCAGGAGCAAGGCAGGGATGCAGGATGCCTAGCATCTCCACCACTATTTAAATTGTACTCAAGTATTAACTAATGCATTCAGATACGGAAAAATAGAAGAATAGTAGTTGGAAATGAAGATGTAAAACAATTTATATTTGTAGACGAGATGATGGTACATTTGGAAAACCCTGCTCTATAAGACTAACTTAAATATGTCAGTATGGTAGCAGGGTATTAATTAATAGCCTTGATTTCACAAATACAATAAAACCTCCGTTAACAATAGAAACAGAGAGATGCTTAGAAATAACAATTTAACTAGAAATGTTTAGAAGCCTTTATGAGAAAACTTTATACTCAAAGACACAAAAATAAATGAGCAAATTTAAAGACGTTCCTTATAATTGGATAGTAACTGTCAACAAAATAAACATATTGTTTTCCCTAAGTTAATTTATAAGTTTAATTTAATCCAATAAAAATGCCCATTTTCTTTTATTTTTGCCCATTTCTTTTTCTTAAAAACCTTTATTTTGAGATAGAGATTCACAGGAAGTTGCAAAAATGGTACAGAGAGGTTTACCCAGATTCCTCCATCAATTCTACTTTACATAATATCAAACTCAGGAAATTAACATTGACATTTGTAGGCATATTTCTATGCCATTTTATCACGTGTAGATTTGTGTAATTACCAATCCAGTCAAAGATAAGGTACTGTTCTATCACCACAAAGATACCCCCTTTATTTCTACTCATCCTCCTCCCCAATCCTTAGACATTGGCAATCCCTAATTTGCTTCCCATCTCCATAGTTTTGTTACCTTGAAAATGTTATACAGATGGAGTTATATAGTATATAAGTTTACCTCTATCTCTAGTTAAGAGTTTTAAATCATAAATAGAAGTTGAATTTTGTTAAATGCCTTTTCTGCATCAGTTGATTTTGATCACGTGATTTTCTTCTTTAGCCTGCTAATATGGTAGATTACATTGACTTTTGAATATTGAACCATCTTTGTATCCTTGGAATAAAACCCTACCTGGTCAAGGTGTATAAACCTTCTTATATATTGAAGAATGCTATCTGCTAACATTTTGTGAAGAATTTTCACATCAGTATCCATAAAGAATATTGGTCTACAGTTTTCTTTTTGCACTGTTTTTGCCAGATTTTGGTATCAGGGTACCATTACAGGGAAAACAACTGGGCCTGGAGATTTCTTTTTTGGAGGTGTAAAAATTAAAAGTTCAATTTCTTTAAAATTATGGAGTTATTCAAACTATCTCATATTGGTGAAGTGTGGTAGTTTGTGCTTTTCAAAGAATGGTTCAGTTCAAATAAGTTGTCGAATTTATGTGTGTACAGTTGTTTATACGATTCTCTTATTATGCTTTTATAGCTGCAGGTTCTGTAGTACCATCTCCTTTTAAATTCCTGATATTGGTAATTTGTATTTCTCTCTTTTTCTTTCTAAAAAAATTATTTTATTTAAATTCAATTAAATAGCATATAGTGTATTATTAGTTTCAGAAGTAGAATTCAATGATTCTTTTTTTCTTTGCCAGTCCTGCTAGAGATTTGTAAATTTTTTTAATTTTAATTTTATTTTTTTTGATTCAAAATAACAATCAGTATTTATTTTTATTTATTTTTTAAATATTTTTTTATTATATTATGTTAGTCACCATACAGTACATCCCTGGTTTTTGATATAAAGTTCCATGATTCATTACTTGTATAACACCCAGTGCACCATGCAATATGTGCCCTCCTTACGACCCATCACCAGCCTATCCCATTACCCCACCCCCCGAAGCCCTCAGTTTGTTTCNGAAGCCCTCAGTTTGTTTCTCAGAGTCCATAGTCTCTCATGCTTCATTCCCCCTTCTGATTACCCCCCTTTCTATATCCCTTTCTTCTCCTACTGATCTTTCTAGTTTTTTTTTTAAGATTTTTTATTTATTTTTTTGACAGAGATAGCCAGTGAGGGAGGGAACACAAGCAGGGGGAGTTGGAGAGGAAGAAGCAGGCTCCCAGCGGAGGAGCCCAATGTGGGACTCGATCCCAGAACGCTGGGATCATGCCCTGAGCCAAAGGCAGGTGCCTAACAACTGCGCTACCCAGGCGTCCCCGATCTTTCTAGTTCTTATGTTCCATAGATGAGAGAAACCATACGATAATTGTCTTTCTCTGCTTG
>NC_048233.1:20768-37185 GCF_002007445.2 Ailuropoda melanoleuca | reverse complement strand
TATATATATAAAATAAAGAAATGAAAGAATTATACTTTCTTAGACAAATGTTTAAGGAAGTTCATCACTTCTACACTTGCCTTACAAGAAATTGCTAAAGGGAGTTTAGTTTTTCAACCTGAAGAAAGAACCCTAACTGTAAAAAGGAAAATGACTGAATCAGTCATTTTGAAACTTTCCACAAAGAAAAGCTCAAGTCCAGAATTGGCTTAATTCTACCAAACATTTAGAGAATTAATATCTATCCTTTCACAAACTCTTCCAAAACAAAGAACAGGAGGGAACAGCTCCTGACTCATTCTTTGAGGCACTCCCCCTCCCTCTTTTCCCTTCCCCAACCTCCTCCCTCTTCCTCGCTCTCAGAGCTGAGAAGGCTATCTTACTTGGAACGTTGTACTTCTGGAGACAGTAGGCAAGCTCCATAGGTTGCACTGCTTTCTGCCGGCTGTCCTGCATCTTCTCCAGTAGCAAGAGCAACTGGAAGGGGACACTTCTTCTCTGCTCTTCTGTTCCCCTTGGTACTGTTATCCTGCCAAATAAGAACATCTGTGAACCTCCTTATCCCCACAGTTCTCAATGCTAGATGCATGCTGAAATCACTTGGGGGAACTTTCAAAACTCTCCATCTCCTGGCCACTTTGCAGACTAACTAAATCAGAATTTTTTAATCAGAATTTCTGATGATGGGGCTCAGTTATCAGAATTCTTAAGTTTCCCAGATGATTTAAATGTATAAACAAGGTTGAGAATCTCCCCATTGTGTGCCCCAGGCACGCTTTAGATCCCTGTTTCCATGCTCTTCGTCCCTCAGGTTGTTTCCCACCTTCTCTCCAGTAATAGCACAGTGACCTTGAGGTTCCTTCCTTGAGGTATATGCACCATATTAGCAAATTGGCTATAGAGAGTATCCTCTCAAGGGGGGTATCAGACAACTTTTGCCTCACTCCTCTCCCCACTCTGCCCAATAATCACATTTAAATGAAGGGCAGATGAAGAGGGTCCTGGGTCCACAGCAAAGTGGCCATACAGCAAAATGTCCAGGCTGAAGTACTCCAAAGTGAAAAGGCAAATACTGATCTAGGTCCTGGAAATAAAGGACATGAAGGAATGTCAGTTTATTTTGAAAATGATTTCTTTAATTATAGGTATCTCTCATTGCCCGAGCCAAGGAGGAATACAACTAGTCCCAGGAACACAACTACATAACTATCAGTCCAACACAAAAGTTGACCTGAAGACACAACAAACACCACAACTAAAGGGAGAAAAGAGGCCACAGCAAAGAATGTAGGAAGTGCAGAGATGTGGTTTAGGGAAGAAACAGACTGCAGGTGATCCAGAGGGAAGGGAGCCATGGTCATGGAGAAGGGGGAGAGAGAGATAGGAAAACACATAAGGAGAACATTTCCCCAAAGCCACTGGCTTAGGAAAGGAGAAGGATAGAATTTCATAAGTTTTTGCAATCAGCAGGGCTTAAAGCTGGAACCATAGCCAGAGATCAGAGGGCCAGAGCCAAGATCAGAGGGCTTGACTGGGAAGGAACCTCAAGGTCACTGTGCTATTACTGGAGAGAAGGTGGGAAACAACCTGGGGAACAAAGAGCATGGAAACTGGGATCTAAAGTGTGCCTGGGGCACACAATGGGGAGATTATTTGCTCCTCTCAGAGCACATCCCTGAGAGGGAGCATGCACAGCGACACCACTTAAGAATAAAAGAGCCAGGTGGCACCATTTTCCTCCCCCACCCCTCAGCATGAACACAGAGCCACCTGTGGGAAGCAGCATAGTGCCAATACTGGCTGCTTAACTTACCTACACCAAGCCTCATACCCCTGAGCTCCAGTAAAACAACCCTTCTTAGTCATGTTTGCCTAAGTCCCAGCGTGGTGAGACCCTCCCCCAGAAGACCAGCACAAACCCCCACCCATAGCACACCTCCCAACCAGAGAGTCCTGCAGGACCTCAGTTGCAGAGGAGGTGGTGACAGGTCTCATTTCACAAGCAGACCAGGGCACACCTAGTTAAAACTCACCACCTAGTTAAAATTCACACCAGAGACAAAACACTGCCCACAGAAGACAAAAAGAGCCTCTTCAAAAGACTGGCCTGAAGGATAGAGCAACCAAAACACAACAGCAGAGCACATGCAGCACACACAGGAAACAATCCCTGAAAGAGCAGGCCCTGGACACTATATGACCTTTCTCCATTAGACCATTACTTTCAGGAAGAAGAGACACAACTGGCTTTTCTAACATAAGCAGGCAGAGACAGGCACAATTGGAAGGCACAGGAATTTATCCCAAATGAAAGAACAAGATAAGGCAATAGCCAGAGATCTAAGTGAAACAGATACAAGTAACATGCCTGAGGGAAAATTTAAAGAAATTGTCATAAGGCTACTCACTGGGCTTGAGAAAAGAATGAAAGACATCAGTGAGATCAATACTGCAGAGATAAAAGATATTAAAAAAGAAATAATCAGAGATGGAGAGTGCAATAAATGCAATTAGAAACATGCTTGATGCAGTGAACAGCAGGTTGAAAGAAGCAGAGGAATGAATTAATGACCTAGAACACAAAGGAATGGAAAGCAATGAAGCTGAACAAAAGAGAGAAAGAATTATGCAACATGAGAATAGACTTAGGGAACTCAGGGACTCCATTAAGTGTAATAACATTCATATTATAGGAGTCACAGAAAAAGAAGAGGGAGAAAAAGGGACAGAAAATTTATCTGAATATAAAATAGCTGAATGAGTTTCCAGGACAAGCAAAAACTAAAGGAATTTGTGAACACTAAACCAGCCCTTTAAGAATTATTAAAGGGGATCCTTTGAGCGAAGAGAGAGCCCCAAAGTAACAAAGACCAGAAAGACAGAGATAATCTAGAGAAACAGCGACTTTACAGGTAATACAATGGCACTCACTTCATATCTTTCAATAATTACTCTGAAGGTAAATGGACTAAATGCTCCAATCAAAAGACATAGTGTCAGGAAGGATAAAAACACAAGACCCATCAACATGCTGCTTACAAAACACTCATTTTAGACCCAAAGACACCTCCAGATTGAAAGTGAGGGGGTGGAGAACCATTTATCATGTTGACGGACATCCAAAGAAAGCTGGATAGCCATCCTATATCAGACAAACCAGATTTTAAACCAAAGATTGTAATAAGAGATGAAGAAGGACACTCTCTCATAATAAAAGGGCCTATCCAAACAAGAAGATCTAGCAGTAGTAAATATTTATGCCCATAACTTGGGAGCAGCCGATTATATAAACCAATTAAACAAAATTAAAGAAACACATTGACAATAATAGAGTAATACTAGGGGACTTTAACACCCCACTCAGCAATGGACAGATCGTCTATGTAAAAGATCAGCAAGGAAACAAGGGCTTTGAATGACACACTGCACCAGACGATATATTCAGAGCATTTCATCCTAAAGCAGCAGAATGTACTTCCTTCTCGAGTACACTCCATGTGCATATTCTCCAGAATAAATCACATACTGGGTCACAAATCAGGTGTCAACCAGTACCAAAAGACTGAGATTAGTCCATGCATATTTTCAAACCACAAAGCTTTAAAACTTGAAGTCAACTACAAGAATGGAGGTTAAAGGGCATCCCACTAAAGAATGAATGGGTCAACCAGGAAATTAAAGAATTAAAAAATATGGGGAAACAAATAAAAATGAAGCCCTGGGATGCAGCAAAGGCAGTCCTAAGACAGAAGTATATAGCAATACAGGCCTTCCTCAAGAACCAAGAAAAATCTCAAATACACAACCTAACCTTACACCTAAAGGGGCTGGAGAAAGAACAGCAAACAAAGCCTAAGTCCAGCAGGAGAAAAGAATTAATAAGGATTAGGACAGAAATCAATGACATAGAAATTTTTAAAAAGCAACAACATGCCAACAAATTAGGCAACATGGATGAAATGGATGCATTCCTAGAAACATATAAACTACCAAAACTGAAACAGGAAGAAACAGAAAACCTGAAAAGATCCATAAACAGCAAGGAAATTAACACAGTAATTAAAAATCTCCCAAAAAACAAGAATCCAGGGCTGGATGGCTTCCCAGGGTAATTCTACCAAACATTTAAAGAAGAACATGATGAGACGAGCACTGGGTGTTATACTGAACTGATGAATCATTGAATATTATATCAAAAACCAATGATGTACTATACCTGGGCTAACTGAATTTAAATAAAATAAAATAAAGTAAAATAAAATAAAATAAAAAAGAAAGAAAGAAGAACTCATTCCTATTTTTCTTTATTTTTCCTTTTTAAAAAAATTTTTTTTATTATATTATGTTAGTCACCATTCAGTACATCCCTGGTTTCTGATGTAAAGTTCGATGATTCATTAGTTGCATATAACACCCAGTGCACCATGCAATATGTGCCCTCCTTACTACCCATCACCAGCCTATCCCATTCCCCCACTCCCCTCCCCTCTGAAGCCCTCAGTTTGTTTCTCAGAGGCCATAGTATTACTTGGCCATAAAAAAGAATGTATTCTTGCCATTTGCAACAACAGGGATGGAGCTGGGAGTATTATGCTAAGTGAAAATAAGTCAGAGAAAGACAAATACCATATGATTGTACTCATTTATGGAATTTAAGAAACAGAACAAATGAGCACAGGGGTAACAAGAAAGAGAGGGGCCACCTAAGAAACAGACTCTTTACTACAGAGAACAAACTGCCGGTCACTAGAGGGAGGTGGGTAGGGGGAGGGGTGAAATAGGTGATGGGGATTAAGGAGTGCACTTGTGATTAGCACCAGGTGATGTATGGAAGTGTTGAATCACTATATTGTGCACCTGAAACTAATACTACACTGTATGTTAACTAACTGGAATTTAAATAAAAACTTAAAAAATAATCTAGGGGCAAGAAAAAACCTTACTAAAAACAATTTAATTAAATTAAAAAGTAGGAGTGCCTGGGTGGCACAGTGGTTAAGCATCTGCCTTCGGCTCAGGGGGTGATCCCGGTGTTATGGGATCGAGCCCCACATCGGGCTCCTCTGCTGTGAGCCTGCTTCTTCCTCTCCCACTCCCCCTGCTTGTGTTCCCTCTCTCGCTGGCTGTCTCTATCTCTGTCAAATAAATAAATAAAATCTTTAAAAAAAATTAAAAAGTAAAATATTTTTTAAAAAGAATGTGTAATAAAGTACATACGTGTATAAATATATATACACTTTGTGTGTGTGTGTTGTTTGAAAGAAATCAATGGAGAGATTCAGGGGCCTACTTGTTGATTTATTCCTCCTCCGATATTTCTGATACTGATATAGTCCAGACACTGTTTTAACCAAATCAGTGGCTGTCAATCCAGGCTGCAGTTTCAAATCACCTGGGGAGTCTTTAAAAGTACCAGTGCCCGTACGTGGAATTTCAGAAACAAAACAGATGAACATAGGGGAAGGGAAGGAAAAATAAGGCAAAATCAGAGAAGGAGACACAAACTGAGGGTTGCTGGAGGGAAGATGGGTGGGGAGATGCAGTAATTGGGTGATGGGCATTAAGGAGGGCACTTGATGGAAGGAGCACTGGTTGTTACAAGCAACTGATGAATCACTAAATTCTACCTCTGAAACTAATAATACACTGTACGTTAATTAAATGGATTTTATATTTAAAAACAAAACAAAAAATTAATTAGAATAAATTAAAAAAATAAAAAGTAACTATCGAGCCCCACCCTAGACCAACTGAAACCAAATGTCTGGTGGTGGAAACAGGTATTCATATTTTTTTTTTTGTTGTAAAGTTCGATGATTCATTAGTTGCATATAACACCCAGTGCACCATGCAATACATGCCCTCCCCACCACCCATCACCAGCCTATCCCATTCCCCACCCCCCTTCCCTCTGAAGCCCTCAGTTTGTTTCTCAGAAGCCATTGTCTCTCATGCTTCATTCCCCCTTCTGATTACCCCCCCTTTCTTTATCCTTTTCTCCTCCTACCGATCTTCCTAGTTCTTATGTTCCATAGATGAGAGAAACCGTATAATTGTCTTTCTCTGCTTGACTTATTTCACTTAGCATTATCTCCTCCAGTGCCGTCCATGTTGCAGCAAATGTTGAGAATTCGTTCTTTCTGATAGCTGAGTAATATTCCATTGTATATATGGACCACAGCTTCTTAATCCAGTCATCTGTTGAAGGGCATCTCGGCTCCTTCCATGATTTGGCTATTGTGGACAATGCAGCTATGAACATTGGGGTGCATATGGCCCTTCTNGACCTGCTATGAACATTGGGGTGCATATGGCCCTTCTCTTTACTACGTCTGTCTCTTTGGGGTAAATACCCAGTAGTGCAATGGCTGGATCATAGGGTAGCTCAATTTTTAACTTTTTAAGGGACCTCCACACTGTTTTCCAGAGTGGCTGTACCAACTTGCATTCCCACCAACAATGTAGGAGGGATCCCCTTTCTCCACATCCTCTCCAACAATTGTTGTTTCTTGCCTTGTCTATCTTTGCCATTCTAACTGGCGTAAGGTGGTATCTCAGTGTGGTTTTGATTTGAATTTCCCTGATGGCTAATGATTTTGAACATTTTTTCATGTGTCTGTTAGCCATTTGTATGTCTTTCATTGGAAAAGTGTCTGTTCATATCTTCTGCCCATTTTATGATTTGTTTATTTGTTTCTTGTGTATTGAGTTTTAGAAGTTCTTTGTAGATCTTGGATACCAGTCTTTTATCTGTAGTGTCATTAGGCATTCATATTTCTTTTTAAACTTCTTAGGTGATATAGTCTAGATTGTTCAGAATAATATCTTTTCTCTGGCTACTGTTCAAAGAAGACTTTTAAAAGTACAAGTCGCTGTGAAAAATTGAATATATGAAAATGTACAATAATATACACGTTAGTCTTACCTCTTCAATATCTTGGTGAAACCCACATTCATAATTAATACCTGAATCAGGCAGTTAAGACAGCAGGTCTGTCCAATGTTGTGTAAACCAACCGGGCCTATATAGGGAAGGGAAAAAAATACTGAGGACAAGGGCAAGCTAAGGGACTCAACAAAAATCAAATGTTTTTCTAAAACCTACTAAGGACATGAAATTCTGCAAAATACTCTCACAGGGACAAAGACTTCACTAAAGAGCTTGCAAACAAATTGGAGAGGAGAGATAAAGCATGGGACTCTGAAAAACAAAACAGTAATAAAACTTTTAACAGTTCATTAGGAAAAGAGAGCTGTCACAAGACAGAGTAAGCAATGTCAAATGAGTAGTACACGCAATTGTTAAAAGAGCAAAGACAAAGAAAGAAACATTACAGAAAGCATAACTGGGAGCATTATGAGTTCCCCCCACTCAAGTTGTTCCCTACAGAGTTGTCAGAATGGGCATCTCTGCAGCTCAGAGATAAAAGTAATTTCCTAGCTAGTCTATTTCAGGGTCCAGTGGAAAGGCCTCTGCCCAGTCCCCACCGTGCGGCTGAAGGAAATCAGGGAGGGGGGAAAAAAAGCTCTGGGGGAGATTCACTAATCTAAGCTCACCTCCAGAGGCTAGAAGCCAAAAGGAACTTCTGAAGATGTGAGAAAGCCAAAAGAAAGCATTTATCTGATGTACTAGCAACCAACCTCTCCTTTCCCAACTCAACTTGGGCTAAGCTGATTCCACAAGGTGAGTAATTTAAGAGGGAGGGAAAACCACTAATATCAGAGTTCCTGGGGAAAGGACTTTTGCATATATGAGATAGGGCATTAAGATGGAAAAAATCCAGGGACAGCAAGTAATCATAGATTTCGGCTCCTGAATCAGCAGAAGCACTTTGCCTCTAAACATCCTAGCACACAGGTATAACAGTATAGGCAGGAACCAATGTTGGCTGCTGCTATGTGCCAAGCATTAATTTGAAGCACTTTGCACAGATTATCTCACTTACCCCTCCCAACAACCCTATGTGCTCAGTACTATGGTTATTCCCATTTTACAGATGCAGAAATGGAGGCATAAGAAACCAGCAGTCATTAACCACAAAGCTCTACTGCTTCAGAGTACAGTGGGTGAACAAAGCATTTCCCTGTGGTCAAAAAGAGAAAAATGTGAGGATCTAATGACCGTGAGGACAGTCCCAGGCACTGATGCGCTCCCTTAGCTGCTCCTTCTTCCGCTTCATGTTGTTCTCTTCCTTCTTCTCAATGGGTTCTGCTGAGAAATGCTGAGACTCAGCCAGGATGCACTGGCAAATTCCCTCAGGGACCCCAACACCTGACTCATTAGCGATCACTCCAAAATCCCCAGGTCACTGGCTGCCAAGCCTGTCTTCAGGACTGCATGCTTCCAGGAAGAGCTCACATGAGTCAGCTTTGGTGGGAATTCTGTGAAAACACATCACAGGTAGGTAAGGATAAGGGGAGAGGGAGTGCATATTCATGTGATCAGTTCTGATTCCAAAGATACAAGTCTCATGTGGATAGAGCTAGAGTTTATTATGCTGAGTGAAATAAGTCAGAGCAAGAAAAATACCATATGATCTCAATCATACGTGGAATTTAAGAAAGAAAATAGATGAACATATGGGAAGGGAGAAAAGGAAAAAAAAGGAGAGAGGGAAACAAGCCATAAGTGACTCTTAATGGTAGAGAGCAAACTGAGGGTTGTTGGAGGGAGGCTTGGGGGAGATGGGCTACATGGGTGACAGGCATTAAAGAGGGCACTTATTGGGGGAAAAAAGATGGCAGAGGAGTAGGGGACCCCATTTCAACTGGTCCACTGAATTAAGCTAGATATCTACCAAACCATTCTGAACACCCACAAAAATCAGCCTGAGATGTAAAAAGATATATCTGGATCTCTACAAACAGAA
The DNA here is from genome assembly GCF_002007445.2 of Ailuropoda melanoleuca. Taxonomy (NCBI): domain Eukaryota; kingdom Metazoa; phylum Chordata; class Mammalia; order Carnivora; family Ursidae; genus Ailuropoda; species Ailuropoda melanoleuca. The sequence continues at coordinate 28,315 of NC_048233.1, read as the reverse complement.
TGTCTCTGGTGGTTGGTCTCAACGTATGAAGCAGGGAGCTGTGATTCTGTGGGCAGATATCGGAAGATAAACAGAAGGGGGAGGGAGCCACCATAAGCTGGTGCCGGGAAGGTGAGATAACACTGGAAGGCAAAGGTCACTGGGGACCGGGCACAGACAGCGGAGGGGAAAGGACTTTAGGGAAACCCCCCAGACTGAAACCTGGCGCTACAGGGGCATGCATGAACTGGGGGTGGCTGGTGGTTTTAGAAGCACAAAGGGCAGAGACGTGCCCGGCCCTGGGAGCAACAGCTGGGAGTGCTGCTGTGGGGTGCACAACCCAGGAGACTGAAGTTTTTAGCAACACAGGTAGAAATGGAGACACTGTGGCCTGGACAGCTCAGTGAAGAGTAGACTGTGATCTCTCTGAAACAGACATTTGGATGTGGTCATTTCTGCTCTGACTCCTGGAAGAGACATGGAAAGCCACCAGGGAAAGCTGCCAGAGAACAAAAGCCCCCCAAATATGGTTTTCACTGAGCCCATCCCCCCCCACACAGGGGGCAGGGCAACTCTGCCCAAACAGGGTTGCCTGAGTAACAGCGTGGCCGGCCCCTCCCCCAGAAGACAGGCTGGAAGAACAACAGGACAACAACCCTGAGGTCCCTATAAAATCGGTGCATCTTGCTTGGGTTGTGGTTAATACTTTGGACTCTATAACAATAGCTAAATCGTGGAAGGAACCGGGATGCCCTTCAACAGATGATGGAGTAAGAAGCTGTGGTCCATATATACAATGGAATATTACTCAGCTATCAGAAAGAACGCGTTCTCAACATTTGCTGCAACATGGAGCACTGGAGGAGATAATGCTAAGTGAAATAAGTCAAGCAGAGAAAGACAATTATCATATGATTTCTCTCATCTATGGAACATAAGAACTAGGATGATCGGTAGGGGAAGAAAGGGATAAAGAAAGGGGGGTAATCAGAAGGGGTAGTGAAGCATGGGAGGCTATGGACTATGAGAAACAAACTGAAGACTTCAGAGGGGTGGGGGGTGGGGGAATGGGATAGACTGATGATGGGTAGTAAGGAGGGCACGTATTGCATGGTGCACTGGGTGTTATATGCAACTAATGAATCATCGAACTTTACATCGGAATCCGGGGATGTACTGTATGGTGACTAACATAATATAATTAAAGAAATCATTAAAAAAAAAAAACTTTGGACTCTATACATTTCCTCAACCACCCCTCAACAGAATGACTAAGAGGAGGAATCCCCAACAAAGAAAAGAATTAGAGACTGTGGGTTCTGCCACAAACCTAATGGATATGGATATAAGCAAGACATCAGAAAGACTTCAGAGGAACAATTATGAAGTCGATATCTAGGCTTGAGAAAAATATTCATGACAATATAGAATCTCTAAGGGCAGAAATGAGATCTAATCAGGCCGAACTTAAAAATGCTATGAAGCATGAGAGACTATGGACTCTGAGAAACAAACTGAGGGCTTCAGAGGAGAGGGGGGTGGGGGAATGGGATAGACTGGTGATGGGTAGTAAGGAGGGCACGTATTGCATGGTGCACTGGGTATTATATGCAACTAATGAATCATCGAACTTTACATCAGAAACCAGGGATGTACTGTATGGTGACTAACATAATATAATAAAAAAAATTAGAATTAAAAAAAAGAAATACAAAAACACTAATTCAAAGGGATACATGCACCTCTATGTATATAGCAGCATTATTTACAATAAGCAAATTATGGAAGCAGCCCAAGTGTCCATTGACTGATGAATGGATAAATAATATATAAATATATATAAATGTGAGAATATATAAATATATATATTTTTATATATTCTCACATACAATGGAATATTACTCAGCCATCAAAAAGAATGAAATCTTGCCATTTGCAACAACATGGATGGAGCTAGAGAGTATAATGCCAAGTGAAATAAGTCAGTCAAAGAAGGACAGATATCATATGATTTTCCTCATATGTGGAATTTTTTAAAAAGTTTTTATTTATTTATTTATTTAAAAGAGAGAGAGAAAGAGAGGGTTACAGCAGGGGGAGGGACAGAGAGAGAAGAAGAGGGAATCTCCAGCAGGCTCAGTGCACCAAGCCCAACACAGGTCTTGATACCATGACCCTGAGATTATGAGCTGAGCCGAAATCAAGAGCTGGATGCTCAACCAACTGAGCCATCCAGGTACCCCTCATACGTGGAATTTAAGAAGTAAACTAGCAAAGGGAAAAAAAAGAGACAGACAAATGAAGAAACAGATTCTTAATTATAGAGAAAGAACTGATGATTACCAGAGGGGAGGTGAGTGGGGGGATGGGTGAAGTAAGTGATGGGGATTCAGGAGTGCACGTGTCATGATGAGCACCAGGTGTTGTATGGAAGTGTTAAATCACTATATTATACACCTGTAACTAATATTACACTGTATGTTAACTAGCTGAAATGTAAATAAAAACTTAAAAAAATTTTTTTAAATGCTATGATGAAATGCAGTCTAAACTGGATACTCTGACTGCCAAGGTAAACAAGGCAGAAGAACAAATTAGTGAGCTAGAAGATAAGATGATAGAAAAGAAGAAAATAGAGGAGGTATGGGAAAAACAGATTAAAGCCCAAGGGATTCGAGAGATTAATGACTCAATGAAACATTCCAATATCATAATTATTAGGATCCCTGAAGGGGTGGAGAGATAGAGAGGTCTAGAAGATATACTTGAGCAAATCATAGCTGAGAACTTTCCTAATCTGGGGAAGCAAACAAGCATTCGTGTCCAAGAGGCAGAAAGGACCCCTCCCAAGATTGATGAGAAAACAAACTGAGGGCTTCAGAGGGGAGGGGGGTGGGAGAATGGGATAGGCTGGTGATGGGTAGTAAGGAGGGCACGTATTGCATGGTGCACTGGGTATTATACGCAACTAATGAATCATGGAACTTTACATCAGAAACCAGGGATGTACTGTATGGTGACTAACATAATATAAAAAAAATTAAAAAAAAAAAGATTGATGAGAAAAGACCAATACCACGACATATAATAGTACAATTTGCAAACTTTAGATCCAGAGAAACAATCTTGAAAGTGGCAAGGGGGAACAGATTTCTAACTACAGAGGGAGGAACATCAGAATAATGTCAGACCTGTCAACAGAAACGTGGCAAGCCAGAAAGGGCTGGCAAGACTTATTCAGGGCAATAAGTGAGAAGACCGGCTTACAAGACCGGCTTACAAGAACGGCAAAAACTGAAAGAATATATGACCACCAAACTGGCCCTGCAAAAAATAATAAGGGAGGTTCTATAAAAAAAAGAAAGACCCCCAAGAGTGATATAGAACAGAAATTTACAGAGACAATCAATAGAAACAAGGACTTCACAGGCAATATGATGACATTAAGATTATATCTCTCAATAATCACTCTCAACGTGAATGGCCTAAATGCTCCCATGAAACAGCATAGGGTTGCAGATTGGTTTCAAAGACAGGACCCACCCATGTTGTAGACCCTGTCTACAAGAGACTAATTTGAACCTAAAGATACATCCAGACTGAAAGTGAGGGGATGGACAACAATTTTTCATGCCAACAGACCTCAAAAGAAAGCTGGGGTACCAATTCTCAAAGAAGACAAATTAGATTTTAAGCTAAAGACTGTAGTTACAGATACAGAAGGACAGTATAACATTCTTAAAGGGTCTATCCAACAAGAGGATCTAACAATTATAAATATCTATGCCCCCAACAGGGTAGCAGCCAACTACACAAACCAACTGTTAACCAAAATACAGAAACATATCAATAATAATACGTTTAATAGCAGGAGACCTCAACACTCCACTCTCAACAATAGACAGATTATCTAAGCAGAAAATCAACAAAGAAACAGAGCTTTGATTAACACACTGGACTAGATGGACTTCATAGATACATACAGAACATTCCACCCTAAAACAACAGAATACTCATTCTTCTCAAGTGCACATGGAACTTTCTCCAGAATAGCTCACATACTGAGTCACAAATCAGGTCTCAACCGATGCCAAAAGATTGAGATTTTCCCCTGCATATTCTCAGACCTCAATGCTTTGAAACTGGAACTCAATCACAGGAAGAAATTCGGAGGAATTCAAACACATGGAAGCTAAAGACCATCCTGGTTAAGAATATCTGGGTCTGGTAGCTTTCCCTCTGTTTCTGTTTTTTGAAATACCTTTAGGAGAACAGGTATAATTTCTTCTTTGAATGTTTGGGACAATTCCCCGGGGAAACCATCAGGCCCTGGCTTTTGTTTTTTGGAAGGTTTTTAATCACTGTTTCAATCTCTTCATAATTAATTGATCTGTTTAAAAATCAATTTCTTCCTGTTTCAGTCTTGGTACTTTATAGGTTTCCAGGAAGGCCTCCATCTCTTCCAGATTGCTTAATTTATTGGCATAAAGCTGTGGAAAAAACTTTCCAATAATCCGTCCTATTTCATTGGTGTTGGTTGTGACCTCTACCTTTTCATTCATAATTTTATTGATTTGGGTCCTTTCTCTATTCTTTTGTATAAGTCTTGCAGTGGTTTGTCTATTTTATTTATTCTTTCAAAAACCAGCTTCTAGTTCTGTTTATCTGCTCTACTTTGCTTCTGGTTTCTAATTCATTGATCTCTGCTTGAATCTTTTTTTTTAATGATTTTTTATTATATCATATTAGTCACCATACAGTACATCCCCGGATTCTGATGTAAAGTTCGATGCTTCATTAGTTGTGTATAACACCCAGTGCACCATGCAATACGTGCCCTCCTTACTACCCATCACCAGTCTATCCCATTCCCCCACCCCCCTCCCCTCTGAAGCCCTCAGTATGTTTCTCAGAGTTCATAGTCTCTCATGTTTCATTCCCCCTTCTGATTACCCCCCTTTCTTTATCCCTTTCTTCCCCTACCGATCATCCTAGTTCTTATGTTCCATAGATGAGAGAAATCATATGATAATTGTCTTTCTCTGCTTGACTTATTTCACTTAGCATTATCTCCTCCAGTGCCGTCCATGTTGCAGCAAATGTTGAGAATTCGTTCTTTCTGATAGCTGAGTAATATTCCATTGTATATATGGACCACAGCTTCTTAATCCAGTCATCTGTTGAAGGGCATCTCGGCTCCTTCCATGATTTGGCTATTGTGGACAATGCAGCTATGAACATTGGGGTGCATATGGCCCTTCTCTTTACTACGTCTGTATCTTTGGGGTAAACACCCAGTAGTGCAATGTCTGGGTTATAGGGTAGCTCAATTTTTAACTTTTTAGGGGACCCTCACCAAACCAGGCAAAGACCCCCTCAAAAAGGAGAATTACAGACCGATTTCCCTAATGAATATGGATGCCGAAATCCTCAACATGATCCTTGCTAATAGAACCCAACAGTACATTAAAAGGATTATCCATCATGACCAAGTGGGATTCAGCCCTGGGATGCAAGGGTGGTTCAACATTCACAAATCGAAGGGTCTCTTAGATTTTATCCAGAAGGAAAAAGGCAAAAATCATATGATTCTCTCAATAGATGCAGAAAAAGCATTTGACAAAATACAGCATCCTTTCCTGATTAAAACCCTTCAGAGTGTAGGAATAGAGGGTACATTTCTCAATCTCATAAAAGCCATCTATGAAAAGCCTACTGCAAGCATTATTCTCAATGGGGAAAAGCTGGAAGCCTTTCCCTTAAGATCAGGAACACGACAAGGATGCCCACTCTCGCCACTATTATTCTACATAGCACTAGAAGTCCTTGCAACAGCAATCAGGCAACAAAAAGGGGTAAAAGGTATCCAAATCAGTAAAGAAGTCAAAATGTCTCTCTTTGCAGATGACATGATACTCTATATGGAAAACCCAAAAGAATCCTCTCCCAAACTATTAGAAGTTATAGAACAATTCAGTAAGGTGGCAGGATACAAAATCAATGCCCAGAAATCAGTTGCATTTCTATACACGAATAANTATAAATGAATAATGAGACTGAAGAAAGAGAAATTAGGGAATCCATCCCATTTACAATAGCACCAAAAATCATACGTTAGCTTGGAATTAACTTAACCGGAGACGTAATGGATCTATACTCTAGAAACTACAAATCACTCTTGAACGACATTGAAGAAGACACATAGAAAGGTATTCCATGCTCATGGATCGGAAGAATTAACATAGTTAAAATGTCCATGCTACCCAGAGCAATCTACACTTNAATGCTATCCCGATCAAAATACCAATGACATTTTTCAAAGAACTGGAACAAATAGCCCTTAAATTTGTGTGGAACCAGAAAAGGTCCCGAATCGCCAAGGAATTGTTGAAAAGGAAAAACAAAGCTGGGGATATCACAATGCTGGATTTCGAGCTGTATTACAAAGCTGTGATCACAAAGACAGCATGGTACTGGCACAAAAACAGACACATCGACCAATGGAACAGAATAGAGAACCCAGAAATGGACCCTCGGCTCTTTGGGCAACTAATCTTTGATAAAGCAGGAAAAAACATCCGGTGGAAAAAAGACAGTCTCTTCAATAAATGGTGCTGGGAAAATTGGACAGCTACATGCAAAAGAATGAAACTTGACCACTCTCTCACACCATACACAAAAATAAACTCCAAATGGATGAAAGACCTCAATGTGAGACAGGAATCCATCAAAATTCTAGAGGAGAACATAGGCAACAACTTCTATGACATCGGCCAGAGCAACCTTTTTCACGACACATCGCCAAAGGCAAGAGAAATAAAAGATAAAATGAACTTATGGGACTTTATCAGGATAAAGAGCTTCTGCAGAGCCAAGGAAACAGTCAAAAAAACTAAGAGACAGGCCACGGAATGGGAGAATATATTTGCAAAAGACACTACAGATAAAGCACTGGTATCCAAGATCTACAAAGAACTTCTCAGGGGCGCCTGGGTGGCACAGCGGTTGAGCATCTGCCTTCGGCTCAGGGCGTGATCCCGGCGTTATGGCAATGAAGACATACAAATGGCTAACAGACACATGAAAAAATGTTCAAAATCATTAGCCATCAGGGAAATTCAAATCAAAACCACACTGAGATACCACCTTACGCCAGTTAGAATGGCAAAGATAGACAAGGCAAGAAACAACAATTGTTGGAGAGGATGTGGAGAAAGGGGATCCCTCCTACATTGTTGGTGGGAATGCAAGTTGGTACAGCCACTCTGGAAAACAGTGTGGAGGTCCCTTAAAAAGTTAAAAATTGAACTACCCTATGACCCAGCCATTGCACTACTGGGTGTTTACCCCAAAGATACAGACGTAGTAAAGAGAAGGGCCATATGCACCCCAATGTTCATAGCTGCATTGTCCACAATAGCCAAATCATGGAAGGAGCCGAGATGCCCTTCAACAGATGACTGGATTAAGAAGCTGNGAGCCACTCTGGAAAACAGCGTGGAGGTACCTTAAAAAGTTAAAAATTGAGCTACCCTATGATCCAGCCATTGCACTACTGGGTATTTACC
>NC_048233.1:8400-20668 GCF_002007445.2 Ailuropoda melanoleuca | reverse complement strand
ATGTGGGCTTCTTGATTTTTCAGCCTGCCTTCTGGGGGAGGGGCCTGCCGCACTGATACTCAGGCAAACTTGTTTGGGTAGAGTTGCCCCGTTCCCTGTGAGGGGGGATGGGTTGGGCACAATGTGAACCGGTATTTCTGGGATTTGTTCTCTGGCGGCTTTCTCTGGTGGTTTTCTATGCCTCTTCTGAGAGTCAAAGCAGCAGTGGCCATATCCTAGCCTCTGTCTCAGAACACAGAGATCACAGTCTGCTCTCCACTGAGCTCTCCTGGCCACTTTAACTCTGTTTCTGTTGGTGCTGCTAAAAACCCTGCAGCGTCCCGGGTTGTGCGCCCCACAGCCACTCTCCCAGCCCTCGCTTCCAGGGCCAGCACGTCTCTGTCCTTTGTGCTTCTAACACCGCCAGCCCCCCCACTTCTCACGTGTGCTCCCATGCTCTCTGTTTCAGTGTGGTTCGCATGCACTCTGGAGTGCCACTTTTCTGTCTGGTTGTGCGCACACTCCCAAGCTCCCGGTATCAGTCCAGTTCCAGTGAGCACTCTGGAGCTCTGGTTTTCAGTCTGGTCATGTGTATGAGATCCCGAACTCTCAGTTTCAGTCTAGTTTGAGTGTGTGCTCTGGAGCTCCAGTTTTCATTTTGAACACGCGCACACTCCCAAGCTCCCGGTATCAGTCTGGTTCCAGTGAGTAATCCGGAGCTCCAGTTTTCAGTCTGGTCGCACGCATATTCCCAGGCTCACGGTCTCAGTCTGCTCTCTCACAGGTGCCGGTCTGTGAGTCCAGCCTGCTCCCCAGTGCAGGTGGCTACTGCTTCCCAGCACCCGAGCACTTCGGCTCCCTTCCCCTTCCATTCATCTTCCGATATCTGTGCGTGGTTTCGTGGCTCCCTGCTTTGTACCTCAATACTCAGCACTGGAGATGTTCATTTGTAGAGATCCAGATGTATCTTCCTGCACCTCAGGCTGATTCTGTGGGAGTTCGAGCTGGTCTGGTAGATATCCATCTCAATTCAGGGGACCGGCTGAAAAAAGGGTCCCCTACTCCTCCGCCATCTTTTCCCCCTCCCCATGGGATCTAGTTTCTTTTAACAAGCAGATGAAATACACCCAGGATCTCATTTTCTGTTCTGCTTTGTTTCTTGGATGATTTTTTTTTCTTATTTTTTTTTCTGGTTTGTTTTTTTCCTTTTCTGTTGTTGTGGTTGTTATTCTTGTTTTTTTTTTTCTCTCTCTTTCTTTCTTCTATTCTTTTCTGGACAATATGATGAGATGGAGAAATTCACCTCAAAAGAAAGAACAGAAGTAGTACTCGCTGCCAAGGATTTAATCAATATGGATATAACTAAGATGTCAGAACTAGAATTCAAAAAAATAGTTATAAAGATACTAGCTGGGCTTGAGAAAAGCATAGAAGAGAGTAAAGGATCCCTCACCTTAGAATTACAAGAATCTAATTAGGCCAAAATTAAAAATGCGATTACTGAGATGCAGTCCCAAATGGAGGCTCTAACAGCTAGGATGAATGAGGCAGAAGAGAGAGTCAGTGATATAGAAAACAAAATGATGGAGAATAAGGAAGCTGAGAAAAAAGCAAGAAAAACAACTACTGGGTCACAAGGGAAAAATTTGAGAACTTAAAGATTTCATAAAGCAAAATAATATTCAAATAATAGTGGTCCCTGAAGAGGAGGAGGAGAGTGAGGGGTAGAAGGTTTATTTGAACAAATTATAGCTGAGAACTTATCTACTCTGGGGAAGGAAACAGACATTCAAGTGCAGGAGGCACAGAAAACCCCCCTCAAAATCAACAAACGTAGGTCAACACCTCAACATATGATACTGAAGCTTCCAAATTTCAAAGATAAAGAGAAAACCCTGAAAGCAACAGGGTCTTTGACCTACAAGGGTAGGAGCATAAGGCTGGCAGCAGACCTGTCCACAGAGACCTGGAAGACCAGAAAGGACTGGCATGATATATTCAACACGCTAAAGGGGTAAAATATGCGGCCAAGAATGCGGCTGTCATTTGGAATAGAAGGAGAGATAAAGAGTTTCTAGGCCAAAAAAAAACCTGAAGGAATTTGTGAACACTAAACCAGCCCTTTAAGAATTATTAAAGGGGATCCTTTGAGCGAAGAGAGAGCCCCAAAGTAACAAAGACCAGAAAGGGAACAGAGATAATCTAGAGAAACAGCGACTTTACAGGTAATACAATGGCACTCACTTCATATCTTTCAATAATTACTCTGAAGGTAAATGGACTAAATGCTCCAATCAAAAGACATAGTGTCAGGAAGGATAAAAACACAAGACCCATCAACATGCTGCTTACAAAACACTCATTTTAGACCCAAAGACACCTCCAGATTGAAAGTGAGGGGGTGGAGAACCATTTATCATGTTGACGGACATCCAAAGAAAGCTGGATAGCCATCCTATATCAGACAAACCAGATTTTAAACCAAAGATTGTAATAAGAGATGAAGAAGGACACTCTCTCATAATAAAAGGGCCTATCCAAACAAGAAGATCTAGCAGTAGTAAATATTTATGCCCATAACTTGGGAGCAGCCGATTATATAAACCAATTAAACAAAATTAAAGAAACACATCGACAATAATAGAGTAATACTAGGGGACTTTAACACCCCACTCAGCAATGGACAGATCGTCTACGTAAAAGATCAGCAAGGAAACAAGGGCTTTGAATGACACACTGCACCAGACGATATATTCAGAGCATTTCATCCTAAAACAGCAGAATGCACTTCCTTCTCGAGTACACTCCATGTGCATATTCTCCAGAATAAATCACATACTGGGTCACAAATCAGGTGTCAACCAGTACCAAAAGACTGAGATTAGTCCATGCATATTTTCAAACCACAAAGCTTTAAAACTTGAAGTCAACTACAAGAAAACATTTGGAAGGACCACAAATACATGAAAGTTAAAGAGCATCCTATTAAAAATTGAACAGGTCAGCCAGGAAATTAAAGAAGAATTTAAAAAAATACATGGAAGCAAATGAAAATGAAAACACGACAGTTCAGAACCTTTGGGATGCAGCAAAGGTGGTCCTAGGTGGGAAGTAAGTTTCTTGAGGCCTTCCTCAAGAACCAAGAAAAATCTCAAATACACAACCTAACCTTATACCTAAAGGAGCTGGAGAAAGAACAGCAAGTAAAGCCTAAGTCCAGCATGAGAAGAGATTTAATAAGGATTAGAGCAGAAATCAATGACATAGAAATTAAAAAAAAAAACCCGTAGAACAAATCAATGAAACTAGGAGCTGGTTCTTTGAAAGAATTAATAAGATTGATAAACCCCTAGCCAGACTTACGAAAAAGAAAAGAGAAAGGCCCCAAATTAATAAAATCATGAATGAAAGAGGAGAGATCACATCCAACACCGAAGAAATACAACTATAAGAGAATGTCATGAGCAGTGTTATGCCAACAAATTAGGCAATGTGGATGAAATGGATGTATTCCTACAAACATATAAACTACCAAAACTGAACCAGGAAGAAATAGAAAAATTGACCAGACCCATAACCAGCAAGGAAATTGAAGCAGTAATCAAATATCTCCCAAAAAACAAGAGTCCAGAGCCGAATGGCCTCCCGGTGGATTTCTACCAAACATTTAAAGAAGAATTAATACCTATTTCTGAAGCTGGTTCAAAAAAAAAAAAGAAACAGAAGGAAAACTTCCAAACTCATTCTATAAGGCCAGCATTATCCTTATCCTAAAACCAGACAAAGACCCCACCAAAAAGGAGAATTACAGACCACTATCCCTGATGAACATGGATGCAAAAATTCTCACCAAAATACTAGCTAATAGGATCTAACAGTATATTCAAAGGATTATTCACCAGGACCAAGTGGGATTCATTCCTGGGCTGCAAGGTTGGTTCAACATCCACAAATCAATTAATATGATATACCACATTAATAAAAAGAAAGGACAAGAACCATATGATCCTCTCAGTAGATGTAGAAAATCATTTGACAAACTCAGCATCCATTCTTGATAAAAACTCTCTTCAATGCAGGGATAGAGGGAACATACCACAATATCATAAAAGCCATATAAGAAAAACCCACAGTGAAATCATCCACAACAGGAAAAAACTGAGAACTTTTCTCCTAAGGTCAGGAACATGACAGGGATGCCCACTGTCACAACTTTTGTTCAAGATAGCACTGGTAGTCCTAGCCTCAGCAATCAGACAACAAAAAGAAATAAAAGGCATCCAAATTGGCAAAGAGGAAGTCAAATTTTTACTCTTGGCTGATGACATGATATTCTATGTAGAAAACCCAAAAAACTCCACCCCAAAATTGCTAGAACTTACACAGCAATTCAGTAAAGTGGCAGAATATAAAATCAATGCCCAAAAATCAGTTGCATTTCTATATACTAACAATGAGGCAGAAGAAAGAGGAATCAAGGAATTGATCCCATTTATAATTGCACCAAAAACTATAAGATACCTAGGAATAAACCTAACCAAGGAGGTAAAGAATCTGTTCTCTGAAAACTATAGAATGCTATGAAAGAAATTGAGGAAGGCACAAAGACATGGAAAAAATCCATGCTCATGAATTAAAAGAATAAATATTGTTAAAATGTCTATGCTACCCAGAGCAATCTACACTTTCAGGGCAATCACTACCGAAATACCATCAACATTTTCCACAGAGCTGGAACAAATAATCCTAAATTTTGTATGGAATAGAAAAGACCCTGAATACCCAAAGGAATGTTGAAAAAGAAAACCGGGGGCACCTGGGTGGCTCAGCACTTAAGCGTCTGCCTTCAGCTCAGGGCGTGATCCCAGAGTCCTGGGATCGAGCCCCACATCGGGCTCCTCCGCTGGGAACCTGCTTCTTCCTCTCCCACTCCCCCTGCTTGTGTTCCCTCTCTTGCTGGCTGTCTCTCTATCTGTCAAATAAATAAATAAAATCTTTAACAAAAAAAAAAGAAAGAAAAGGAAAACCATATCTGGAGGCATCACAATTCCCGACTTTAAGCTCTATTACAAGCTGTAATCATCAAGACAATATGGTACTGGCACAAACACAGACACATTAATAATGGAACAGAATAGAGAACCCAGAAATGGACCCTCAACTGTATGGTCAACTAATCTTCGACAAAGCAGGAAAAAATATTCAATGGAAAAAGGACAGTCTCTTCAACAAATGGTGTTGGGAAAATTGGATAGCGACATGCCGAAGAATGAAACTGGACCACTTTCTTACAACATACACAAAAATAGACTCAAAATGGATGGAAGACCTAAATGTGAGACAGGAATCCATCAAAATCTTACAAGAGAACACAGGCAGCAACCTCTTCGACCTCAGCCACAGCAACTTCTTGCTAGACACATCTTCAAAGGCAAGGGAAACAAAGGCAAAAATGAATTGCAACTTCATCAACATAAAAAGCTTTTGCAGAGCGGAGGAAACAGTCAACAAAAATAAAAGATAACATATAGAATGGGAGAAGATATTTGCATGTTTTCTCAGATAAAGGGCTAGTAACCAAGATTTATAAAGAACTTCTCAAACTCAACACTCAAAAAACAAATAAACCATCAAGAAATGGGCAGAAGACATGAAGAGACGCTTCTCCAAAGAAGACATACAAATGGCCAACAGACACATAAAAAAATGCTCCACATCACTCGGCATCAAGGAAATACAGATCAAAACCACAATGAAATACCATCTCACAGTAGTCAGAATGGCTAAAATTAACAAGTCAGGAAACAACAGATGTTGGTGGGGATGTGGAAAAAGGGGAACACACTTACACTGTTGGCAGGAATGCAAACTGGTACAGCCACTCTGGAAAATAGTGTGGAGTTTCCTTAAAAAGTTAAAAATAGAACTACCCTATGATCCAGCAATTGCACTACTAGGTATTTATCCAAAGGATACAAGCATAGCAATTCCAAGGGGCACCTGCACCCCAATGTTTATAGCAGCAACGTCCACAATGGCCAAAATACGGAAGGAGCTGAGATTTTTATCAACAGATGAATGGATAAAGAAGTGATGTGTGTGTGTGTGTGTGTGTGTGTGTGTGTGTATATATATATATAATGGAATATTACTCAGCCATCAAAAAGAATGAAATCTTGCCATTTGCAAGGATGTGGATAGAACTAGACGGTGTTATGCTAAAGGAAATTAGTCAGTCAGAGAAAGACCAATACCATATGATTGCACTCATATGTGGAATTTAAGAAACAGAACAGATGAACATAGGGGAAGAGAAGGAAAAATAAAATAAGATAAAAACAGAGAAGAAGGCAAACTATAAGAGACTCTTTACAGAACAAACTGAGGGTTGCTGGAGGGGAGGTGGTTGGGGGAATGAGATAACTGGGCAATGGGCATTAAGAGCACACTTGAAGTAATGAGCACTGGGTGTTGTACACAACTGACGAATCACTGAACTCTACCTCTGAATCCTATTTTTAAAAACTAGAAATAATCCAGTTGTTTTTCAACAAATGAATTGTTAAACTGTGGTGCCATGTAATACTACTGAGCAATAAAAAGGAGCAAACTATTGATACACTCAACAATCTGGATAAATCTCAAGAGAATTATACTGTGTGGAAAAAACCCCACAACTTTTCCCAAAGTTTATATACTGTGTGATTCCAAATACATAACATTTTTGAAATGACAAATTAGTGAAAAGAAGGATAGATGAGTAATGCCAGATGAGGAGGGGGCAGGGCTGGAAGGAAGTAGGTGTGGGTATAGTAGTGCAATATGAGGGATTCTTGTGGTAATGGAAATGTCCTGAATTGACAATGACTGCATCGATGTTGATGATGTGTGGTCATGATGTGTGCTATCAGTTTACAGGTTGGGAAAACTGGAATTTCTCTCTTGTATTTGTTACAACTGCTTGTGACTCTACAATTATTTCAAAATAAAATATTTAATAATAAAAAACCCAGATGAATGGTATTGGGGCTTAGAGTCTGTGTGGGTAAAAGAGAATTAATATAAAGGACAAATTGGGATAATTGGCAATATTTAAAGATTTACTGTACGTGTTGGAAAATTTTATTTTATCAATATTAAATTTCCTGATTTTGACAATTGCCCTCACTTTATGTAAGAAAATTTCTTTGATCTTAGGAGATACACTGGATTATTACCAGTGGTGAATCTTGATATGCAATTTCCTCTCAAATAGTTCAGCAAACAAAAGAACACTTGGTTAAAATATATACATATAGGGCATGTGTGTATGTGTGCATGTATACGCAAGAGAGAAAAGTAATAAAGCAACTGTGCCACAATGTTAATAATGAGTAAAGAGTAATGGGGTCATTGTAATATTTTTGTAACTTCTCTGTATGTTTAAATTTATTTTCCAAAAATAAAATATTTAATTAAAAGAAGTCCTCCATTAAGGCAACAAATTGCCAGAGGATAAAAAATAATTTAACAGATGCCAAGTCATAATCTTAGTTCTACCCTGAAATCCATGCCAGGAAATTGAAACTTAGGAGTTCTGTTAGACTGCTTCAATTTATCTCCACTCACTCCTTAAGAGATTGCGTTTACCCAAAGGACTTCTATGAGAGAGATTTAGTATATACACCTGAAAAGCAAACTTATAATTTATTTTTGGAACCATGCAAAATAAAATGGAGTTTAAAATTTAAAAAAGCATATCTTGACAAAAATGCAGAGGGAAATAGACAAAAGAAAGAGCTGTGGAGGAGAATGAGCAAACAATTCACATGAAACCAGAAGTGTTTGTGGAGAAATGAGCTATGTAAAGAAGTGCTAATATGTGATTTATCAGTCATTGGTTTTTTTTCCTTTTTGTTAAAACACCACTGGCCATTATTCCATGCAGCAAAGCCTGTCCTTTTCCTAGAACAAAAATTAGCATCAGGTTCTATAAATTGTTCCTCATCTTGCACAAATAACTCTTCTCTAAAAGTAGCTTTCCACAGTGAAGAACTAGATAATCTCATAAAATCAGCCATGCGTCGTCTTCTGCGACCAAATTTTTAGGCAGAATTTTCAAGTGAGGCAGTTAGGTATGGCTTCTTGTCTTGCACTTCAAATTAAAAAGGAAAAAGAGAAGGAAATACATCCGTGATTTTCTGTGAAACCATGCAAGCTACAGAAAATGCTTCTTAAGGCACAAACTTTCTTTCTTCTCCTTTTTTAAGATTTCATTTATTCGTTTGAGAGACAGAGCGAGCACAAGCAGGGGAGGGGCAGCGGGAGAGGGAGAAGCAAGCTCCTGGCTGAACAAGGTGGCGGGGGCTCCATTCCAGAACCCCAGGATCATGACTCCAGCCAAAGGCAGACGCTTAAGAGGCTGAGCCACCCAGGTGGCCCCCAAACTTTCTTTTGAAGCAACTATTACACAGTTTCAATTTAAACTCTTTCTTGCCTTGTTTTGAGAAACGTCAACCAACGAGCTTTCAAAGAGCACCATCTTGTTAGATCTTCCCATTCTAAGTTCTGAGCAATAAACAGCTTACTTTCTTTCCTCTTTATGCTCCACTATTCACCACCTATGTCCTCTTCTGCTGGCTCCGCACAACAGCAGCAGAACAAAGGAATAAGGACTTTATATCTGTGCGCCACATTTCATGGAATCTACAAGCCATCGATTTTTAACATACACAATTTCAGAAATTATATTACGCAAGACAAAATGTTATGTATACTATGAAACACCAAAGGACTATAAAACACATCCTTTAAAAAAATGTAAATTCAATTAGTTTCATGTGTAGTGTTCAATGATTTGTTTCTATAACGCCCAGTACTCATCACATTACATGCCCTCCTCAAGGACACGATCATAAGACTCCAGATAAGACCCCCGTGTTCTTGGAATCGTAGGCAAACGGCAAGTACCCGTAGCACAGCATGCATCCGTAAAAGCAAATTTTAAGACTCGCTGGGTCTTCCGGGCTCCCAGGTGGGGGCGGTGCATCGCTTCTCCTCCCCAAGCGGAGGCGCAGGGCTCACTCCGCCTCCGGCAGAGTTTCACTTTCCTTTCAGTGGGAAACGAAAGCTGGGCGGCTGCGGTGGGTGGGTGGGCGGTGCCTGAGCCACCCCGGGAGGCGCCGCCTGCGACCTAGCGCGGGGCCAGACGACTGAGGACTCCGCCGCCGCTCTGCAGCCGCTGTGCCTTCTCCGCCGAGCTCGGCACCAGCAAGGCAACAGAAGGCTTTTCTGAGTTTCCCTAGCATCGAACTTCGCAGTGGAGGTTTGAAGCTTCCGTGGAAATTGAGGCAAGTTTGGTGTTAATTTTGGAAGATTCTTTCCAGGGAAGACATCCAAGGGGGTTTTTGCTCAGATGCCACCTGGGCAATTAAGGAATTTATTTGGATTTTGCAAATTACAATAATGGTCTGTACTCATTACATACATAAATTGGGCCAATGAATTTTTCTGCAACTTGACATATTTATTTGGACTCCTTGCGTTTTGTGTTTAATTTAAAAAGAAATTCCAAAAAAAATTGAAACAATGCAGACAGATAGTAAAGTAGAAACCGAAATTTCTTACTCCTCAACTCAGTATCATTTTTTTGTATACTTTACCAGAAATTTTCATCCATACAAGTCATTAAAATTGTTTTGTAATTTGCCTTTTCCCACTTAACAGTATATGATGGACCTCTTTTACTGACAAGACATTTATTCATTTAAAAAAAATGTCAACCTCATTTTTAAAAAAATTGGTGCGTAATATAGCAACTACATCATTTATTTAAACAATTCATAGGCATTTATGTTGTTTTTACTTTTTACCGGTATAGATGATGCAGCAGTTACACATTTATATACACATTCATGTGAATATACAAATATATTTGTGAAAAATTCCTAGAAGTGGAATTGCTGGGTCAGTGAGCATATATACTGAGAAATTTGAAAGATTTTGTCAAATTGTGCAAATCAGAGTATTTTAGTCTTAACCCCCCTCCAACTTTCTCGCATTCTTTTCCTGGGAAGAAAGCTAAATTCAGATATTTAAACATAAAACTTCATTCTATGACTCTTGAAAATCTGGGTTCAAAGTGTTTGAAAATTAATGCAGTGGCATTAACTTCATGTTTTATAGCATTGAGGTAGTTATACTTTGAAATTGTTCCAGAAAACAGGCAAATTATTTATATTATATATTATTATTATTATTATTTGATGGGGGACGGGGCACCGGAAGACAGAGAGAGAGAATCTTAAGCAGGCTCCATGCTCAGCGCAGAGCCTGACCAGGGGCACAGTCTCAGGACCCTGCAATCATGACCTGAGCCAAAATCAAGAGTCGGACCCTTAAACAACTGAGCCACCCAGGCACCCTTTAAACAAGGCAAATGTTTTAAAACATTTGAAAACATTTATTTATAGTGTTATGTAGTGGCAGAGTGAGATGGGGGGAGGGTGTTTAAATCTAGATATCTAGACTAACGTGTTCATAGGAACAAAATGGGTAGGAGAGTACATAGGTATATATATAGTTCCATCTTGATTTATGGAGCACTATCAAAGAACTAAAATAAAATGCTTTCTGTTTTGTTTTTCCTTTTTCACTATTAAAAATGTGTTGTGCTTTTGGTACTTTTATTTTTTAAAATTTTTAAATTTTCAATTTTTTTATTATGTTCAATTAGCTGACATATGTTTATATGCTATGTTCAATTAGCTGCCATTAGTTTTTGATGTAGTGTTCAAGGATTCATTAGTTGCGTATAACACCCAGTGCTCATGCCTTTGGCACTTTTACACTATGATGGGCTTGCAAAGGGGAAATACTTAACATGTACACAGCCTCAAAGAAGATAAGCCCTAATGCCTTCCACATGGGTTATTTCTTTTAGATAAAGTAGTCCCAAGATTCATTCCTTCTTATTTGGGGTTTCATCTGGTATGTTCTAATCCGTGTACACAGCACATTACCATTACTCAAGAAACATACAACAAATGATTAAAGATGAGGTCTATACGCAACTAATGAATCATCGAACTTTACATCAGAAACTAGGGATGTACTGTATGGTGACTAACATAATACAATAAAAAAGCATTAAAATAAAAAAAAAAGATGAGGTCTAAATTTGTTGTTGCCATGATGGGTTGGATTTGGAAGGCTGTGAGTTGGTTTGTATCATGTTCTAGGCACGTTAATTTTGTTCCTTTTAGGGCATTTAAAGACAGTCAGTTTTCCTTAGGGAGAGTCTAGTTGTGGGTGAAGAGCCCAGTTAGAGACCTAGATGACCCAGGTTTCCAGCATCACGTTTTTTTTGCTGTTTCTTGGAACACCCTGATTGATTCTGTGGCTACAATGATGGTGGACTTAGATCTGCTTCTATCGTTCACATCTCCTGTTTATTTTAAGGGTAAAAATTTGAGGAAGGTTGGGAGCTAGGTTAGTTTAGTTCTTGAAACCAAAAAGAATTTAAAAAATAATAGACGATTAGAGCAATTTTAGGTTCACAGCAAATTTGAGTGGGAAGTACAGAGTTCCCATACACCCTATCACTCCCTCCACCCTCATCTCAACCATTATCAACATCTGACACCAAAGTGGTACATTTGCTGCAATTGATGAGCCCACAGTGACACATCATTATCATCAAAAGTTCCTTCTTTACAATAGGGTTCACTCTTGGTGTTGTACATTATATGAGTTTTGACAAATGTGTAATGATGTGTATCCACCATTATAGTATCATACAGAATAATTTCACTGCCCTAAAAATCCTCTGTTGGAGCCAATGTTTTGAGTCAGGGCTTGAGTTTGAAAATTCAGCTTCCTTGGAATAAAACCATCCTTTTTTCTCTGCTGTGTGCTTATCGCCACCTGCTTATGTCAACTACATGTTCTCTGCCAACTCTGCCTTTCTCCATCCTTCTTAGATCTCTAGGTTTCATTTTCCTTCCTTTTGTAGCCACACCTACCTGTTTCTCCTCTGTGATTAGCTCTGAAGATTTTCCTTTTGGAATCTGGCCTGCCAGCCTGCCCAAATGATAATCTCCACTGGGTTTTACTGCTATATTTGGCTAACATAAGTAGTTTTGAGATCTTTTTTTTTTTTAAAGATTTTATTTATTTATTTGCCAGAGAGAGAGAGAGAGCGAGAGAGCGTGAGAGTACAAGTAGGGGGAGCAGCAGATGGAGGGAGAGCTGAGCAGGGAGCCCGATGCGGGGCTCCATCCCACGACCCTGGGATCATGACCTGAGCCAA
>NC_048233.1:0-8300 GCF_002007445.2 Ailuropoda melanoleuca | reverse complement strand
CATCTGCGAAGAGAGACAGTTTGACTTCTTCTTTGCCTATTTGGATACCTTTTATCCCTTTTTGTTGTCTGGTTGCTGCTGCAAGGACTTCTAGTACTATGCTGAATAATAATGGTGAGAGTGGGCATCCTTGTCGTGTTCTTGATCTTAAGGGAAAGGCTTCCAGCTTTTCCCCATTGAGAATGATATTTGCTGTAGGCTNATATTTGCTGTAGGCTTTTCATAGATGGCTTTTATGATACTGAGAAATGTACCCTCTATTCCTACACTCTGAAGGGTTTTAATCAGGAAAGGATGCTGTATTTTGTCAAATTCTTTTTCTGCATCAATTAAGAGGATCATATGGTTCCTGAGTCTTTTTTTGTGGATATGATGTATCACGCTGATCGATTTGCGAATGTTGAACCACACTTGCATCCCAGGTATGAATCCCACTTGGTCATGATGGATAATCCTTTTAATGTATTGTTGGATTCTATTAACAAGAATCATGTTGAGGATTTCAGCATCCATATTAATTAGGGATATCGGTCTGTAATTCTCCTTTTTGATGGGGTCTTTTCCTGGTTTGGGGATCAAGGTAATATTGGCCTCATAGAATGAGTTTGGTACTTTCCTTCTGTTTCTATTTTTTGAAATACCTTTAGGAGAATAGGTACTTTTTCTTCTTTGAATGTTTGGTAGAATTCCCCAGGAAAACCATCTGGGCTTGTAGTTTTGTTATTTGGAAGGTTATTTATCACTGACTCAATCTCTTCATAATTAATTGGCCTGTTTACAAAATCAATTTCTTCCTGTTTCAGTCTTGGTACTTTATAGGTTTCCAGGATGGCCTCCATCTCTCCCAGGTTGCTTAATTTATTGGCATATAGCTGTTGATAAAAGTTTCTAATAATCCTTCCAATTTCATTGGTGTTGGCCGTGACCTCTCCTTTTTCATTCATAATTTTATTAGTTTGGGTCCTTTCTCTATTCTTTTGGATAAGTCTTGCCAGCGGTTTGTCAATTTTATTAATTCTTTCAAAGAACCAGGTTCTAGCTCTGTTGATCTGCTCTACTGTACTTCTGGTTTCTAATTCATTGATTTCTGCTCTAATCTTGGTCAACTGCTTTCTCGTGCATGATTAGTCCTGTTCCTCTTGTTGTTGCTCCTGCTTCTTGAGGTGAGAATATAAAAACTGCATTTTAGATTTCTCTATTCTTTTGAGTGAGGCTTGGATGACTATGTATTTCCCCCTTAGGACTGCCTTTGCAGTGTCCCATAGGTTTTGGACCATTGTGTTTTCATTCTCGTTGGTCTCCATAAATTGTTTAAATTGATTTTTGATTTCCTGTTTTATCGAATCATTCCTGAGCAGGATGGTCCTTAGTCTTCAAGTGTTTGAGTTTCTTCCAAATTTTTCCTTGTGGTTGAGTTCCAATTTCATAGCGTTGTTGTCTAAGAATATGAAGGGGATAATTTCAGTCTTTTGGTATCAGTTGACACCTGTTTTGTGTCCCAGAACATGGTCTATTCTTGAGAATGTTCCATGGGCATTAGAATAGAATGAGTATTTTTTGGTTCTGCGGTGTATATATCTATGAGGTCCAACTCGTGGAGTATTGTATTCAAACTCTTGTTTCTATGTAGGTTTTCTGCTCCGGTGCTCTGTCTATCGCTGATAGTGGAGTGTTGAGGTCCCCTACTATTAGCGTATTTTTATCTATATGTCTCTTTATTCTCGTTAAGAGTTGGCTTGTGTATCTTGCTGCTCCCCTTTTGGGGCCATATATATTTATAATTGTCATCTCCACTTGTTGGATACATCCTTTAAGAATAATATAGTGCCCTTCTGTGTCTCTAAGTATAGTCTTTAGTTTAAAATCCACTCTGTCTGATATGAGAATTGCTACCCCAGCTTTCTTTTGAGGTCCATTGGTGAGAAAGATGGTATTCCATCCCTTTAATTTCAGTCTGAATGTATCTTTAGTTTCAAAATGAGTCTCTTGTAGACAGCAAATGGATGGGTCATGTCTTTTTTTCCAATCTGCAACCCTGTGGCATTTTATGGGAGCATTTAGGCCGTTTACATTGAGACTAATTATTGAGAGATATGATTTTAATGATGCCATGTTGTCAGTAGTCTTTGTTTCTATAGATTGTGACTTTCTGTTCTGTATCACTCTTGGGGCCTTTTTACCTTTATAGAACCCCCCTTAATACTCCTGTAGGGCTGTTTTCATGGTTACGAAATTGGTCAGTGGCTGGCGATTCTGGAAGGTCTTTATTTCTCCATCAATTCTGAATGACAGGCTTGTTGTATAAAGAATCCTTGGCTGCATGTTTTTCTCTGAAAGAGCTTTAAAAATGCCCCCACAACCCTTTCTCTCATTCCAGGTCTGTGTAGACAGGTCTGACGTAATTCTGATACCTTTGCCTTGGTACGTGAGAAATTTCTTTGCCCTGGCTGCTTTCAAGACTGTATCTTTGGATCTAATATTTGCGAATTGCACTATGACGTGACGTGGCATAGGTTTGTCATGGTTGAGCTTGGGAGGGGTCCTCTCTGCCTCTTGGACACGAATGTTTGTTTCCCTTGCTAGATTAGGGAAGTTTTCAGCTATAATCTGTTCAAATATCTCTTCTAGACCTCTGTTTTTCTCCACTCCCTTGGGGATGCCGATGATTCTGAGATTGGAACGTTTCATTGAGTCAGTGATCTCCTGTAACGTACATTCCTGAGGATGGATTTTTTTTGAGTCCAGATTCTATTTTAGCTTTTTCTTCTACTAACCCATCCTCCAATTCGCTGATACCTTCTTCTGCCTCATTCAGCCTGGCCGTCAGAGCCTCTAGTTTTGACTGTATTTGGCTCGCAGAATTTTTAATTTCTCCCAAATTTGCTCTCATCTCCACCCTTAGAGATTCTATATTCTCATTAACATTTTCGTTAATACTTTTTTCAAGTCTACACATAATCTTGACCATTGTTACTCTGAATTCCATTTCTGATAATTTGGTTACATTCATATCCATTAGTTCTGTGGCAGAGGCCACAGANTATCCATATCCATGAGTTCTCTGGCAGAGGCCACAGACTCATTGTCTTTTCTTTGCTGGGGAGGACTTCTCCTTCTCGTCATTCTGATGAGGAGAGGTGCGGGGTTGTCCAGAGCCCAAATTATTGACCGGTACCCAGGCTGTGCACCCTTGTTTTATAGGGAATCTTAGGGATGTGGGCTTCTTGATTTTTCAGCCTGCCTTCTGGGGGAGGGGCCCCCCACGCCGATACTCAGGCAACCCTGTTTGGGTAGGGTCTCCGTGTCTCCTGCGAGGGGGCATGGGGATGGGCACACTATGAGCTGGTGTTTCCAGGCTTTTGTTCTCTGGCGGGTTTCCCTGACGGTTTGCTGTGCCTCTTCTGAGGGTCAGAGCAGCAGTGGCCGAATCTCAGCCTCTGTCTTAGAACAGAGGGATCACGGACCATTCTCCACTGATGTTCTGGCCACTTTAACTCTGTTACTGTTGGTGCTGCTCAACCCTGCAGCATCCCGGGATATGCGCTCCACACCTGGCGTCCCAGCCCTCACTTCCAGGGTCCACGCGTCTCTGTCCTTTGTGTTTCTAATACTGCCAGCCGCTAGCTGCCAGCTGCCCCCTGCATGCTCTGAAACTCCGGCCCTCAGTCTGGTTGCGCGCTCCCTGGCTCACGGTCTCAGTCTGCTCTCTCACGGGTGCTAGTCTGTGAGTCCGCCTGCTCCCCTGTGCAGGTGGATACTGCTTCCTGGCGCCCGAACGCGGTTGCTCCCTCCCCCTTCCTTTATCTTCCGATATCTGTGCACGGTTTCATGGCTCCCCGCTTCATACCTCAATACTCAGCGCTGGAGATGTTCATTTGTAGAGATCCAGATGTATCTTCCTGCGTCAGGCTGATTCCGTGGGTGTTCAGGCTGGTCTGGTACCTATCCAGCTCGACTCAGGGGACCAGCTGAAAAAGGGGTCCCCTACTTCTCCGCCATCTTAACTCCTCCCTCTCAATTTACCTTTTATTTCCTCTCCTTGTCTTATTGCATTAGCTAGGACTTCCAATAGCACATTTAAAAAGAGTGGTGATAAGGGACATTCTTGTCCTTGTCCTGATCTTAGCAGAAAAATTTCTCACCATTAAGTGTGATGTTAACTGTAGGTTTTTCTGAAGATGTCTTATCAAACTTAGGAAGTTCCTCTCAGTTACTAGTTGGCTGAGAGTTTTTATCATGAATAAATGCTGGATTTTGTCAGATGCTTTTTGGGCATCTATTAACATAATCATTTGAATTTTGTTTTTAGAGTATTGATATGATGGATTACATTAATTAGTTTTCAGATGTTGAGCTAGTCTTGCATACCTGGGGTTAAATCTCTCTTGGTTGTTGTATATAATTCTTTTTACATTTTGTTGGATTCCATTTGCTAATAATTTCTTGTGGCTTTTTGCATCTACGTTCATGAGAGATATTGATCTGTAGTTTTCTTGTAATGTCTTTGTCTGTTTTTTTGTATTAGGATAATGGCGACCTTATTGAATGAGTTCCCCTGTTTCTATCTTATGAAGATTTTTTTGAGAGCTGGTATAATTTCTTCCATAAAGGTTTGGTAAAATTCATCACTGAGCCCATTGGATACTCTGTGCATTTGTCCTCATGCATTTTTCTTTTCATTCCTCAGACTGTATGATTTCATTGACCTGTTTTCAAGTTTGATAATTCTTTTTTTCTGCCACCTTCAATCTGCTATTTACCACCTGTTGAAAACTCTTCATTTCTGTTATTGTATTCTTCAGTTCAAGATTTTCTATTTGGATTTTTTAAATAATTTTATTCTTTATTGATATTCTGTATTTGGTGAGACAGTTTTCATACTTTGGTTATTTTGATATGGCTTTATTTAGTTCTTTAAGCAAATTATGATAAGTAATCTAAAGTCTAGAGAGACTAACATCTGGGTCTTCTCAGGGATAGTTTCTGTAGATAAGGGAATAAGACTGATAGAGTCTTTGCCTCCATGGAGCTTACAACCTAGAGAAGAGACAGGTCAAAACAAAAATAAAACAAAATTAAATCCAAAAATGTTAAGTACAAATTGTGGTAACTATCATGAAGGAAATAAAATGGTGTTGAGATAGCTGACATGAATATTTAATACATTTACAATAACTACCTTTTCTTGCAATGTCTTTGCATGTTAGCAGACATATATTCTTTTGTAAAATAGTCTTCAGTGTGTTTTTTATTTTCTTTGTATTCCTAGATTTCTTTTGAAGGACAGAAGTTCATTTATATCTGTCTTTTAGGCTTCTTATATAACACATGGAGAATTTACTGCTTAATTCCTGTTTCCTCTTAATCAGCATCATCTAACACTAAGATGGTTCTTTCCTTTCTTGTTCTCATAGATACTTCTGGGGAAGACCTGGGTCAGATTTGAGTATTGGGAAACTGCTCAATTTCTGGGGAATGAAAAAGAAATTAAATAAAAGTACAGAGAAATGAATGGCCATTAGAGTCCAATTAAGGTGTTGGCTTGGCTTGGAAATAGGAGAGAATCCACTATTGAACATTGGTTTTATCTGGCTGGGTCCCCCAGTAGAGGCCAGTAGGCGTGGGTGGCCAGTCAGAGGAAAGGAAACTTCTGTGATGCAGTCGGACTGGATTTTAAGTTTTAAGAGGAGTTCTCAAAAACAAATAACAAGCTTATTTTTCATTTTTAGTGCCTAACTAAAGCGGGGGGGGGGTGTTGGTGATGGTGAAGGCTACAGGTGAACAAAGTGATGAGTGTTCATGTGTATCTAGGTAACTGAGGCACAAGGTGATGCATGAGAAAAGTCCCTGGTGACCACGCTGATCAGGCTATTACTTTTCTCTTTGTCCAGTGTTTGTCCAGCATGATGCTGCTCAACTCTACCTCACAGTCTGGAACCTAATTAAGGACCAAATCACAGATGTGGACTTGGTGAGACCCTGGAACCAGAGAACACAGAAGTTTAAGATGGTGCTCATTTAGCTCATTCAGCAATCTTTAATATGATGTAAAAGGGGATTAAAAGACAAATCTGCATAAAATGTTTTATCACAATTCCAGAATATTATTACTCTTACTATTTTGCACCTTTTTTGAAGAGCAAAGAGCATCAGTGGCTACCATTTTTGGAGCTTCTGTCTGGTGGCTACAATTTCTGGAAATTGACTTGACCTGTTTTGTTTATGGTTTTGTACCCTTCTTTCCTCTCACCTCCTTTCTCTTACAGGTAGAGAGGCTGCAGGCCCTGTATACAATCCAGGTGATGGAGTCCTTGGTTTGCCTTGAATGTACTGTGGAGAGGAGCAGAAACAGTAGCATGTTGACCCTCCCCCTTCCTCTTTTTGATATGGACTCAAAACCCCTGAAAACACTGGTGAGGGATTTCTTTTGGTGAATTTGCTATTCCCATAAACCCAGTGCTGCCAGTGTGCCTTTACTTCTTTAATTCACCTTTGCCTTTTAAAAAATTATTTCTATTTCCTTTGAACAGTTCTAAGTTTCTCCTTTGATTTGATGAAAAAAAATGTTTCCTTTTACTTCCTTTCCTCACATTGCTAGCTTAACAAGTGCTCCCTCCTGTTTTTTCCTTCCAGTCAGTAGGTACTTTTGGAGATCCTGCCAGGTGTTCAGGGGGGGACATGGAGAGAACCAGAAGGAAAACTTAAATCCTCATCTGTAGGGTGGTAAATACTAACTCTGCTTTTTCTTTGGTCTCCTGACACAGGAAGATGCCCTTCGATGTTTCTTCCAGCCCAGGGAGTTATCAGGCAAAAGCAAATGCTTCTGTGAGAAATGTGGGAAGAAGACTTGTGGGAAACAGGTACTCACTCTCTGAAACCAGAAGCTTCCCTAGTTTGGGGTTGCCTTTAGTGGATTTCCTGATAGAGTCTTTATAGAGGCCTTGAGGGTACCGTGTGTTGGTTAAGGGAGGGAATCCGTATCAGGCTAGTATCTGGGATCTGGGGCTTCTGACTTTCAGAGGCCCATCACTGAGATTTTAAGAGATAAGAGAAGGGACTCCTGGGTGGATTAGTCGGTTAAGCATTTGCCTTCGCTCAGGTCATGATCCTGGGGTGCTGGGATTGAGCCCCACATCGGGCTCCCTGCCCAGTGGGGAGTCTGCTTCTCCCTTGCCTGCTGCTCACTCTGCTCAGAGCTCCCTTTGCCTTCTGCTTCTGCTGCTTGTGCTATTTCTCTCTGACAAAAAATAATCTTAAAAAAAAAAGGTAAGAGAAGGTCCAAGAGCAGCAGGAAGTTTTCCATGGGTTAGACCAGCTATCTAGAGTAGACTCTGTAATTCCCCTGGGCTCTGGTTCCTGTGCGTAACCCTAGGACTACTCATGCCTTTTGTGGAGAGCTCAACAGATTCAGCAGATGGGAGCCCTTAATTCTGTATTATATAATTCTGATCCTTTTGGGGAAGAAGAACACACCATTGGCCCAGTATTTCTCTAAATCTACCCATTTCAAGTGCCTTAGGACTTATCTCCAGAGTAATTTTGCTTTTTCAGGTCTTGAAGCTGATCCATTTGCCCCAGACCTTGACAATCCACCTCTTGCGGTTCTCCATCAGGAATTCTCAGACAGAAAAGATCTGCCACTCACTCTATTTCCCCCAGAGCTTGGATTTAAGTCAGGTCCTTCTGACTGAAGAAGACCTCTGCAATGCCGAGGAACAGGTGAGAAGCTCCTTAATTCCCTTCCATCCTCCATCTCTTCAGACCCCTTGTCTGCTTGATTTTGCCTCTCCTCGCCTAAGGTACTTGAAGTCACCCACTCATCAGATATAGCACTTTTGGTCATCTCATCTGTGTCATTATACTATCTCATAAATCATGGCCTCTGCTGGCCATGCTTGGGGCACACAAAGGGAGGAAAACGCACCAGCAGCTGCTTGGTGTGATTCATGATGTGAACATATTCATATGTTCAAGAAACGTTAATTTTTTAAAAAGCATTTAAGTGAGGGAAACCTGTGTGTTCTTAAATAACAATGATGGGTTATTATTACCATACTACTATGACCAACATTTGCTGTTTGTAGTTGCTTTTCTTTTAAGATTCAAAAAGCTTCTGTTGATGGACATCTGGGCTCTTTCCACAGTTTGGCTATTGTAGACATTGCTACTGTAAACATTGGGATGCAGGTGCCAGATGAATGGATAAAGAAGATGTGGTATATACATAATATAATATATATATAATACATGTATATAAATATATATTATATATATATATATATATATATATATATACACAC
>NC_048232.1:91610357-91612352 GCF_002007445.2 Ailuropoda melanoleuca | reverse complement strand
GTCAAAAAGAAAACATAAAAGAATATCTACATGACCTTGGGTTTGGTGATGAGTTTTAACACAACACCAAATGCCAATCCACAAAAGAAAAAAAACTGATAACATGAACTTTCTAAAATTAGGAAGTTCTGTGAAAGACCTTGCTCAGAAACTAAACGACAAGCCACAAACTGGGAGAAAATATTTGCAAAACATATATCTGGTAAAAGATCTGTATTCAAAATATACAAAAAACTATCAGAACTGAACAATAAGGAAACAAACCTCCTAACTGATAATGGGTAAGGATCTGAAAATGCCTGGACAAAGAAGATATGTAGATACAGAATAAGTGTACAAAAATATGCTCGACGTCATCATTAGGAAAGTACAAGCGTAAACGACAGTGAGACAGCACTGCACACCTAGTCCAAATGCTGAACTCCAGAAACAAGAATACCAATTGCTGGAAGGTGAGGAATGGCAGCAACCGNGTCCAAACGCTGAACTCCAGAAACAAGAATACCAATTGCTGGAAGGTGAGGAATGGCAGCAACCGTCCCTTCAGAAGACAGTTTGGCCATTTTCTCCAAACCTAAATAAGTCTCACGTTAAGGTCCAACAATTGTACTTCTAGTATTTAGACCACTGCTTTGAAAAGCTATTTCCAAACAAAAACATGCAGTTATGCACAGCAGCTTTAGTCATAGTGGTTACAAACTTAACGACGCCAGGATGTCCTTCCAGTGATGAATCCATAAGCAAACTGAGGGCATCTGTGTGAAGGAAGCAGAATATGCCAGGCAAAATGTGCCAGGATGTCCTTCCAGTGATGAATCCATAAGCAAACTGGGTGCATCCGTGTGAAGGAAGCAGAATATGCCAGGCAAAATGTGCCTCTTTGGCACAAGGGTTTTTTGGGTGGATTAATTTTAAGAAACAGCAGACATGTGAGAATCTCTGACAAATGGGTAAAAGTTGCTGTTTGGTGACTGAAAGGTACGCTGATAAAGGAAAGCTCCATTGGTAGGCCTGTCTCCCTCTGTATCAGGAACAGAATGACTAAATTTCAAGAAACTCTTACTGAAAGAAAAAGCACGGACTTAAATCTGTGTAACAACCATTCCCTCATTTACTGTGCTCACCTGATAACATCCCTTAACTGGCCTTCCCACCACCTAAAATCTTTTGGTCTTTAGTTGAAGATGGCATTTAGAGTGAGGGCTGGGTCACTTCAAGGGGTGTATTCATGGGTATGATATTAAACTTTGACTTGTTTTTCTCCTGTTAATCTATTCAGCAATAAAAAGCAATGAACCAGCACCCCCATACAATGACATGGATGAACTTTACACGTATTTCTCTAAGTCAAAGAATCCAGTCTGAAAAAGTTACACACTGAGAGACCCCATTTGTAGGAGATTCTGGAAAAGGCAAAACTAGAGGCGACAAAATGATCAGGGGGTAAATTCCATCACATTTTAATGATT
This sequence comes from Ailuropoda melanoleuca, assembly GCF_002007445.2. NCBI lineage: Eukaryota > Metazoa > Chordata > Mammalia > Carnivora > Ursidae > Ailuropoda > Ailuropoda melanoleuca. Next base: position 91,610,883 of record NC_048232.1, on the reverse strand, counting down.
TATACCTGCCATTACTCATTTGTCAAAACCCAAACATTTTGGGGCACCTGGCTGGCTCAGTCGGTGGAGCATGCAACTATTGATCTCGGGGTTGTGAGCTCGACCCCATGTTGGGTCTGGAGATTACTTAAAAATAAAATCTTTAAAAAACACAAACAAACATGTTTACATCCCCAAGAGTAAATCATAAGCTACTGAAATAANTTCTGGAAAAGGCAAAACTAGAGGCGACAAAATGATCAGGGGGTAAATTCCATCACATTTTAATGATTTATACCTGCCATTACTCATTTGTCAAAACCCAAACATTTTGGGGCACCTGGCTGGCTCAGTCGGTGGAGCATGCAACTATTGATCTCGGGGTTGTGAGCTCGACCCCATGTTGGGTCTGGAGATTACTTAAAAATAAAATCTTTAAAAAACACAAACAAACATGTTTACATCCCCAAGAGTAAATCATAAGCTACTGAAATAAAGTTACTTAGGATGTGGGAGTGTCACAGGATGGTGTAGAGGCCAAGGGCAG